>NW_006789591.1:0-236 GCF_000442215.2 Lipotes vexillifer
AAACAAAGAATTAATATGGAATTCCAAGCCCATCAGGCCCGCGTCGCGCAAGAGCTCGCCATATCCCAACGAATCTATTTCTCAGAATCAGTCGAGATAGAAGAGTTCTATGATGGGCAAGGAAAGGGATCCCTTGGCGTTAAGGGAGATGAATCTGGAATAACCCTTGGAGCTTCAGGCGAAGGACGTCGCGTTACCAAACGCGTCATCAAGTTCGCTGGGTGGGGCCTTTCGCC
>NW_006789592.1:0-639 GCF_000442215.2 Lipotes vexillifer
AAAAAAAAAAAAAAAAAAAAAAATTGACATACGGTGACACAATATTTTTGAATTCGAGGCCTGAGGGGCACCATGAATAAGACTAGATCAGTCCCCTAATTTGCCAGATAAAGAAACTGAATCCCATAATAGTTATTCAGTCAAAATCACATAGCTAGTTGTTTCAAAAAAAAGATGTAAAATACTGGAAGAAAATATAAAAAGTATGTATGGAATCTAGATGAGCTTGAAAAAGTATATCCATACACCTGGATACCGGTGGCAAGTACCGGGATGGAGGGTGCATCAAGGCAAACCCAGCCTGGGGGGCAACAGATGTGGGGTCGACTTGGCAGGGTGAAGAGGCAGAAAGGGCTGAATGTGGGTGTGTTGGGGGCCTCCAAGCCCACCCCCGGGTTGGATGATTCCCTAGGAAGCCTCACAGGTCTCAGCGTAGAGTCGTACTCCTAGCTATGGTTCATTGCAGCTAAGGATACATGACAAAATCAGCAGAGGTAAAGGCACATGGGGTGGGATCTGCAGAAAACCAGGCCCAAGCTTTCAAGTCCTCTCCTTGTGAGTCACACTGATCACACTTAAATAAATAAATAAATAAATAAATATATATATATATATATATATATATATATATATATATAT
>NW_006789593.1:0-1401 GCF_000442215.2 Lipotes vexillifer
AACCCATGTCCCCTGCATCGGCAGGTGGACTCTCAACCACTGTGCCACCAGGGAAGCCCAGTTGCTGGGATTTTTATTGGCATTGTCTCTATAGATCAAGTTGGCAAGAACTAAAATCTTGACAATATTGAGTCAGCTTACAAGGAATATCTGTGCTTCTATCCTCTGACAAAGATTGTGGAGAATTTGTATAATTTCCTCCTTAAATGTTTGGTAGAATTAACCAGTGAAACTATCTGAGCCTTCTGTTTTGGAGGGTTATTAATTATTGATGTAACTTATATAATAGATATAGGCCTATTCAGATTATCTCCTTGTGTGTTTGGTTTGACAAATTGTGTATTTCAGAGAATTGGTCCACTTCATCTAGGTTATCACATTTGTGAGTATAGAGTTGTTTGTAGTATTCTTATATTATCCATAATGTCCATGGGGGCTGTAGTGATGTCCCCTCTTTCATTTCTGACATTCATCACTTGAATCCTCTCTTTTTCTTAGTTAACATGTCTAGAGACTTCTCGATTTTGTCTTTTTAAGGAACCAGCTTAGTTTTGTTGATTTTACCCTATTGATTTTCTTATTGTCAATTTTATTGACTTCTCTAATTTTTTTTCTGCTTTGGATTTAATTTGCTTTCCTTTTTTCTAGCTTCCTAAAGTAGAAACTTAGATTATTTATTTTAGATCTTTCTTCCTTTGTAATATATGCATTCAATGCTATAAGTTTTCCTGTAAGCACTGTTTCTGATGCATTCCATAATTTTCCCTCCAGTTCTCCAGGTATTTCCTGTTTTCCTTACTCCAAGTATTACCTCTGTACATTTGACTTACAAATGTGTATGACCTGGTCCTGACCTCCTGACTTCTTTTCTGAGTTCCATTCCTATATGTTAATCTGCCTGTTAGATATCTTAACCTGGATCACCCAGAGTCATCTCAAATTCAACACATGTTGCTTGTATCATTTTCTTTGCTTTTTTCACTTTCTTCTTCCTTCATTCATGTTTTCATCTTTGTTCCAGATCTTACAATGGATGCATTGATAAAACTCACTTATAGTCTTGAATTTTAGTGGGTGTAGTTTTTTTGTTTGTTTTTTGGTCATCCCCTGGTAGTCGCACATAATGAAAAGGCATTGCTTTTGTAGTAGAATCTTTATATTCCCACTACGCTTTATGCTGTGCCTTTTATGTTTTGTACTCTGCCTTTTAGTATGTGAAAGACTTATAAAAAGTTCTAGAGAACAATAATGAAAAGTATGCTTAATGAAATTGTTATAAAGAGTCACAACTTTGCTTATTCTTGTATAGGAAAAAAGATCTGATGATAAACCTTCATGTTCATTGTGGAAGGAGGTTTCCAAGTCTATGACATGTTATTCACTCTGGAGACAATCTTTCCC
>NW_006789595.1:0-305 GCF_000442215.2 Lipotes vexillifer
ACTACAAGCAACTCTATGCCAGTAAATTGGACAACCTGGAAGAAATGGACAAATTCTTAGAAAAGCACAACTTTCTGAGACTGAACCCAGAAGAAATATAAAATATAAACAGACGAATCACAAGCACTGTAATTGAAACTGTGATTAAAAATCTTCCAACAAACAAAAGCCCAGGATCAAATGGCTTCACAGGCGAATTCTATCAAACATTTAGAGAGGAGCTAACATGTATCCTTCTCAAACTTCCAAAATACAGCAGAGGGAGGAACACTCCCAAACTCATTCTATGAGGCCACCATCACCCT
>NW_006789596.1:0-1024 GCF_000442215.2 Lipotes vexillifer
GCACAAAGAAGTGGTCCATGTACACAATGGAATATTACTCCAATAAAAAATATAAATTCAATTTAAAAAAACATAAGTAAGGAGACATTAGCTTTTGGGGGTTCATCTGGGCACATTCCACTCTAATTTATAACTGAGGTACAGCACTGGCAGGAAGGTCTGTTTCCATAGTTACCGGAGTGCGGAAAGCAGAAATGCTGCCGCCCTCTGGCCATTACCGGCAACGGCAGCTTTAAAATCTGTGCTAATCGTCACTTCATATGCACAAGTACTGGAGGGCTGTAAATGTAACCTGCCCTCAAAATGTCTTGAGGGAGGTAATGGCCAAAATACTTCCAAATGTGGCACAGACTTCAAGAAACAATTTGGAGAGGTAAGCTGTACTCACTGTTTGAAAACAAAGGACATGCCTGAAAGCTCAATTTGAAGGGATTATGAGACGCATGCAAATGCCACCACAAAGAGTTATCAGCTCACACCAGTCAGAATAACCATTAGCAAAAAAACTAAAAACAGTAAATGCTGAAGGGGTTGTGGAGAAATGCATACCCTCAACTTTAAGTGGGACTTTACCTGGCAAGAGCCACTAATGAGAACAGAATGGAGGTGCCCTTACAAGGTAAGCATTGAGCTACCATATGATCCAGGAGGCCCACTTCTGGGCCTATAACCTAAGAAAAGACAGAATTGGAAAGACACAGGCAGGCAAGTCTGCATTGCAGCAGTATTACAATACCCAAGACATGGAAGCAACCAAAAAGTCCATCAACAGATGAGTGGACAAAGAAGAACTGGTACATGTACAGATGGAATATTAGCCAAGGAAAAATATAGCACAATACCATTTGAAGCACCGTACATGAGTCTAGAGGTAATCATGCAACTTGTAGTAAGTGAGAAACTGAAAGTCACATATCCTATCATATCACTTATAGGTGTTACCTAAAAATTGATACCAGTAAAGATATTTCCACAGAGAAAGGCAATCACAGATTCATTAAACAAACTTATGGTTCACCAATGG
>NW_006789597.1:0-409 GCF_000442215.2 Lipotes vexillifer
GGAGCAAGGTAAAAACCCACCAGACCAAACAAATGAAGAGGAAATAGCAGTCTACCTGAAAAATAATTCATAGTAATGATAGTAAAGATGATCCAAAATCTTAGAAATAAAATGGAGAAAATACAAGAAACTTTTAACAAGGACCTAGAAGAACTAAAGAGCAGACAAACAATGATGAACAACACAATAAATGAAATTAACATATCTCTAGAAGGAATCAGTAGCAGAATAACTAAGGCAGAAGAACAGATAAGTGACCTGGAAGATAAAATAGTAGAAATAAATACCTCAGCAGAATAAAGAAAAAGGAACGAAAAGAATTGAGGACAGTCTCAAAGACTTCTGGGACAACATTAAACACACCAACATTCAAATTATAGGGGTCCCAGAAGAGGAAGAGAAAAAGAAA
>NW_006789599.1:0-3095 GCF_000442215.2 Lipotes vexillifer
CACCATCCATCCATCATCCACCATCCATCCATCATCCACCATCCATCCATCATCCACCATCCACCATCCATCCATCATCCACCATCCATCCAGCTAACACAGGTATTGAGTACTGTGTCCCAGTCACAGGGGTTTTACACAGATTAACTCAACTGATACTCCCAACAAACTCAAAAGGGAGTAATAACTCTTGCTATTAACGGTGTGTTACAGAACAAAAAACTGAGGCTTGGGAAAGTTAAGAACTTGACCAACCAGTAAACCTCAGAGCCCCAAATCCGGATGAATCATCTCCAGGCCCACTCCCTCCCCACGAAGCCATATTTGAATTTATCACCTACACTGACTCATCCTGACTTCTCTCCCCTGAAAGCCATGTCCCCAAAGTCTGTCTGGACCTCTGCCCCTATTTCTCAGACCTGGTGGGGAGGCCTGGCCATGCAGTAGCTGGGTTGCTGTGGTTGGGAATGGCAGGGCATCATGACCTTGCTGGTTGTTCTCTGCAGAGCTTCTGTGCATCACTCAGCCTTTCTGAGCCCCAGCCGGTGGGACTGTTGTACGTTGAGGATTGTGTATCAAGGGGAGTCAGGGGACCAGTGGGGGTTTTCACGTCATCTGTCTCCTGGGGCCCACAAGCACATCAGGCGTGGTGTTTGGTGTGAAGCACGGTCCCCTCCTTCAGGGTGTTCAGTCTTAAGGGGGAGTAGACTATAAACAGGTGGGAGAATCAGAGCAGCACAGCAGGGGGCATGGAGTGCGGTAGAGGAGAGACCACACCAGCTCCATACATGGGAAAGCACTTGATCTTGAAGAGGTGGGATGTTTTCCTGGGTTGTGGGTAAAACTGGGGTTGTGGGTGGGAAACGGTAAGGAATGTATGTTCTTTTATCACCTGCTTTGTGCCAGGTGTTTAAAACCTACTGTCTCATTTAATCCTTCCAAGAATTCTGCTGGAAATATTTCACAAATGAGCCCGTGGACCAAGGATGCACAGCTAGTAGCTGCTGGAGTTGGAATCCAGAACCCCAGTCTCTCCATCACATTATGATGCATGTATCGCGGGGTGAAAACGACCCCTGGCAACAAAAGTGGGAAGGCTTAAATACGTTGGCATGAAAGTGCCTGCGTTTTAAAGAAACTTGATTTTGAATTTGGAGGGGGAGAATCCGTTGTTGCTGAATTAGATGATTGGCTAAAGAATGTGGACGTCAGCTTGAGGGCAACGGGGAGCAGTGGCACATTTTAGGAATGGGGCTGGTGGGAACATGTGTGCTCTAGAAAAGTAACCTGGGGGCGGTGGTGAGGCTGAGGGAGGAAGACCACACCGTCGTGTGGCAACAGATACGTCTGTCACAAGGGGATGCATGGAACCAGGGGACCATGGGGAGAACAAAGCCAAGCAATGAAGTGTTGATATAATTATATTAAAATATAGCCAGTGCATTAGAAAAACGGGCACACAAAGGCATGGTATGAGTTTTGAAAATCCTCAGCTCCCCAAAAAGAAAAGAAACAGATTCGGATGTGTCTCCTAATCCTTTCCCACCCTGCCCCAGACTGCGGACGTAGTCCTCGAAAAAAGAGTGTCCGTGGCATCCCAAGAATGGAGAGAAGCTGCCAAGAAGTGCGGAGACTTCTGGAGAAAAGTTAAGACAAAAACTATTGAGAATAGAACTGCTCACCCATCAGTGTCGGATCCCGGTGGAGGCAGAAGGGCCACTGAGGACTCACTATTTTCCAAGTGTCGGTGCTGATCTAAAGGAGGGATTTCCTTACAGAGACAGAATCAATACCAAGTTGCTGGAGGAGTGAGACCTGGGAGTTTAGTTAGAAATCTCGTAGAAGGAGGGCTGCATCTAGGACTCCCATAGATGGGTAGGTTCCCATCTGAGGGCCACCCTCCACCTGCCCCTGGTCTACTCGTGTGGGACAAAGAAATATCAACACAAACCCACAGGGACGCAACGACCCATCTCCCAGAAAGTAAAACAAACAGGCTTCAGGTAAGCTGGAGTCCAGGAAAGTCATCCCACGTTACATGAGAACAAAACTGTCAGAGGAGAAAGAGAAGGAAGTTGGCAACATGAGAAAAGAAATAAAATAGAAACACTTATAAAAACCAACTGGAAGGAAGAATAACCGGCACCAGGAAACTGTCTGTGAATTAACTAAAGGATTAATTAGGTAGAACCGTTTCCACGGGACAAGAGCTCGAGATGAGATGATTAAAAAATTATAAAACAATAATGAAGATTTCTGAGCTCCGGAGAAAAATTGAGGCAGAAGTGCCACAATTACCAAACCAGAATATTCATTAGAACCACAATGAATAGAAGAGATATGAATGAAAATTAAGCTGTTGACACAGGAGGTTGTTGAGCTCTATTTGGAGAGAATGAAAAGGCACAGTTAGGTGGGGGATTAAGAGACCGGGGAGAAGATACAACCATTCCTGGAACAGACGAAGGCAAATCCGAAATAACTGATATGACAAAAATGCCTCTGAAGATGTAACAGAAGAAAAATCTTCCCCTGAAGTGCAGACCTGGCTCATCCATCAGAAATAAACACAGGCTACAGCGTGTTGACCCAGAATGACTGACAGCAGGACGCACCCTGGTGGCCTCGTTGCCCCTCGGGGATGAGAGAGAACATTCAGGCATCTCCGGGGAAGAACATTAGCTCCAAGGAGAGGGTGAGGCTGCTCTGTCCTTCTCAAGGCACCTTCCAGGCAAAGGGCAGTGCATGCACGTCCACAAGTTCTTGGCAGGAAAAGTAAAACTTCCCTAAACTGTAAAGCGTATGGCAGATGTTCTAAAATACACATTGGCCCCTGCATCCTGCTTGAAAGAGCTACTTTGTGCTGAAATCTCACCAAGCAAGAGGTGGTAGCTGAAGACCCCATAAGGGATGGATGAGCTGCTTTCCATATTAAAATATTTTTTTCAAGGCACGTACATCATTTTCACAAAAATAATCAAAGCTTGACCGCACAGACTTCCCTGGTGGCGTGCTCAGTGGTTAAGAATCCGCCTGCCAATGCAAGGGACACAGGTTCAAGCCCTGGTCCAGGAAGATCCCACATGCTGAGGAGC
>NW_006789600.1:0-241 GCF_000442215.2 Lipotes vexillifer
TCCTGCAGTTACCCATGGCTTGGAGGACAGGACATTATTCATTATTCTTCCAACCCCCCAGGGACATTTGGAAATAAGTCGAGACCAGTTTTGAATGTCACAGTGACTGGAAAGTACTGCAGGCATTTAGTGCCCTGGCCATGAAAACAAATGATATATGTAGCAGTACTCTAACAATCTTCTGAGAAAGGCTTATTATAGTGGTTTGGGGGTGGGGGTGGGGAAACTGTCTTTATAGGTG
>NW_006789601.1:0-520 GCF_000442215.2 Lipotes vexillifer
AAAATGAGAGAGAGAGAGAGAGAGAAAGGAGAGAAAGGCTGGGAAGATTGGATACCTTCATTTTGTCAAGATGGGTTTACTTTTCAATTACCTGGAGGAAAATCCCTCTCTCAACAAATTTTGGCTTTGCACAATTTGGCTTGAATTAGGAAAATCAGAGGGCTTAGAGTAAAACTTGAGTGAGTATCAAAGGTAAGTGAGTGTCAGGAAGGAAGAGAAGGGGAGAACTCACACGCATATGTTCAATTGTGAGCGGCAACTTCACTAAAGTATCATAGCTGCCAGCAGTCGAATCCTTTTATGCCCCCCTGTTGCCTTCAGAATCAAGTCCAAAGTCCTTAGCTTGGATCAAAAGACACCTCATGGCCTGTTTTCACCCTGTCTTTCCCTCCAGCTTCCCTTTCCATTTGACACCGCTTGCACCCCAAACTCTAGTTCTAGGCTACATTTCTTACACTTACCCCAACATGGCTTATGTCTCAGTGCCTTTGCTTCTGCTGTTCCCTTGGCCTGGGATGCC
>NW_006789602.1:0-214 GCF_000442215.2 Lipotes vexillifer
ATTCTTTTTCAGGTAGACTGCCTATTTCCTCTTCATTTGTTAGGTCTGCTGGGTTTTTATCTTTCTCCTTCATCTGTGGTGTGTTTTTTCTGTCTTCTCATTTTGTTTACCTTACTGTGTTCGGTGTCTTCTTTTTGCAGGCTGCAGGTTGGTAGTTCCCATTGTTTTTGGTGTCTGTCCCCAGTGGCTAAGGTTGGTTCAGTGGGTTGTGTAG
>NW_006789603.1:0-1416 GCF_000442215.2 Lipotes vexillifer
CTAGAGCCCATGCTCCGCAACAAGAGAAGCCACTGCAATGAGAAGCCCGCACACTGCAATGAATAGTAGCCCCCGCTCACCTCAACTAAAGCCCACACGCAGCAACAAAGACCCAACACAGCCAAAAATAAAATTTATTAAAAAAAAAAAAAAAAGAATTCCTTCTGTACACCAAATTCATAGAGCTTTTATCCCATACTGTCTTCTAAATGTATTATAATTTTTACCTTTCACATTAGGTCTTCAATTCATAAAAAAAATTATAGATTTTTTACTCAATTTCATTTTTTTACCTATGGATACACACCTGTTCCAGCATTATTTGTTAAAAATTTTCTCTTTCCTGCTGGGAGAACCAATTCATCATTGGCCCTTAGCATCTCTAACATTCTCACCAGGTATGCCAAGACTGAAAGGCCTTTATGTGGGCCATTTCTCAGGGTTGTGTTTGCCACAAACAAAATTGAGGGATGACCTAACATCTCCCAGACAAAGGGCAGTTCAAGCTCCATTAACATTTCTTTTTTCACACGTGAGTTATTTAGAAGAATATATCTTAATTTCCATGTGATTTTTCTTCTTACTGATGTCTAACTTAAATGAATTGATCTATAGGATACGAATCCTTTGAAATCTGTTGAAACTTACTAGATGGTCCAGTATGTGGTTGATTTTCATGATGATTCAGCTGATGTTTCCACAGTGACTGGGTGCAATATATGTCCGTTGGATCATGCTTGTTAATCACATTAAGTTTTCTATATTCCTGATTTTTTTTTTTCGGTCTGCTCTCTTTACCAATTAACGAGGAAGATATACTACAATCTCCCACTATACTGGTGAAATTTATCAATTTTTCCTGGTAGTTCTATTAATTTTTGCTTTATTTGTGGTTTTTGTTATTAGTTGCATACAATTAAAACTTCTAAACATTCGTGGCGAAATGAAACATTTACCATTACATATCAATTCTTTTTTTATCTCTAGTAATTCTACTTGTCTTAAAATCTATTTCAAATGATATCCCAGCTTTCATTCCATTAACATTTGCCTGGTATATCTTTTTCCATCATTTTACTTACAACATGTTTTCCTTTTGTTTCTTTGTAGTCTGGACTAAACCCCATATAGGTGAACATTTTAAAATATAAGGTATAGATACATTTGGATTTACTTCTATCATCTTATCCGTTGTTCCACACTGTGTCTTTCTCTCTTTTCTTGCCTCCTTTGGTATTATTTTTTTCTGGTTCCATTTTTTATCATCTACTAGTTTGGAAGTTATACATTTATTTCTATTACTAAAGTGTTACTATAACTTTTCTTTTTTTCCTGCAGTATGCAGGCCTCTCGCTGTTGTGGCCTCTCCCGTTGTGGAGCACAGGCTCCGGATGTGCAGGCTCAGCGGCCGTGGCT
>NW_006789604.1:0-918 GCF_000442215.2 Lipotes vexillifer
GAGAGTCCGCCTGCCAATGCAGGGGACACAGGTTCGTGCCCTGGTCTGGGAAGATCCCACATGGCGCGGAGCGGCTGGGCCTGTGAGCCACGGCCACTGAGCCTGCGCGTCCGGAGCCTGTGCTCCGGCAACAGGAGAGGCCACAACAGTGAGAAGCCCGCATACTGCAAAAAAAAAAAAAAGAAAAGAAGTAAATGTTAACACAAGAATACAAATAAAAGGCCATGAGAGATCAGAGGACAAATCAATTAATTTTCCATGAATTTCTTTCCAAAGAAGACAAGGAAGGTCTTCCAGGGAGAATGACGTTACAGGCAGGCATTGAAGGATAAGTAGGAGTTTACCAGAGAGAAGGGAGTAAAGGACATTAGAACCGAGTTTCTCAACTGGGGGTGATTTTCTGTCCCCAGGACATTAGGTGATGTCCAGAGAGATTTTGCCTGTTTTGGCTGAACCAGTGGTGTTCCCGGTCTCTAATGGGTCAAGGCCAGAGATGTTGCTAAACATCCTACAATGCACAGAACAGTCCCCAACAAACAACTACACAGCCCAACTGTCAGTAGTGCCGAGGCTGAGAGATCCCTCGTTAGAAGTAAAGAGAACAACATGTAAAAGGTATCAAATTGTACAAGGGTCATCAGGAACGTCTAGAGAACAGTAGAAGAACTTCAAGTGTGAAGCAGAAATCTGGAGTCAGTGGAGGCAATGGCAGGGGATGGTGCTGGGAAGGAGGTCTGAGACAGAGAGGAAGTCTCAACACCCCAAACTAGGAAGTTTGGCTCCACAAACAACAAGGAGCCAATTAAGAGAAGCTGCAGTAGGTGAAAACAACGGCTACCAGTTACGGAGCCTCTACTCTGGGCTGGACGTTTGCTGCATCACCTCTCTTTTTTCTTCTTTTTTTTTTTTTGCGGTACG
>NW_006789605.1:0-3879 GCF_000442215.2 Lipotes vexillifer
AAAAAAAAAAAAAAAAAAAAAAAAAGAAGTAGAGCTAAGTTGGTTTCTGATGGAGTTAGAGATAAAAAAGAGGTAGGGCAGTGCCAATGGGGAGGGAAGAGTCAAAGGATTTAAAATTTCCATGGAGCTAGGACTTAGCTCGGGAAATAACATATTAAGCTAGTTATGACTTTTTCAACTAAAGTTATAGAAATCCAACCAGAGTTTCCTGAGGCAAAATGGAAATTTATCAACTGATGGATACAAGAAGGGGTTGTACAAGAAAACCACAGGGATGGCAACTATCCAGCTGATCTGGAGAATGACTGGGACCAGGAACTCCATCTCTGAATACTGGCTTCATCTTTTCCATTCATAGGCTTTCTCCACATGGTGGGCAGCATGGCTGATGACAACTCTCAGGTTTTACATCTTACCATTTCCAACATCAAACGTGGATGGATAAGGGCGGCATAAGCAGAAGAAAGGGGAAGAGAAGTACCAGACAGACAGTTCTATATACGTCCACCATAAAAGTTACAAGTAAAAATTTGATTAATGGGAATTGATCCTAGATTGGTGGGAAATGACCAAAAAACAAAGTAACTTGAAAGCCTGGCAGAACCTCCCATTTTGGAGCATAATGTAGCTAAATTGCTACCTTTATACAAAACTCAGTCTTATCACAACCTGGTGGATGTGTAATGTGTTATTTGCACAAATATAACAAGCCAAAGTGAAACCTTCTTAAAAATTCCACATACAATCTATAAGATTCATTTACTCATTCATTCTTTACTTGAAGCTCTATACCTTTTCTTCATTGATGTTTATACAGTTCAATTAAAAGTTTTTAATAATTGTTTTACCATTTCATAAAAAGTGTTACTTGCCCACTGAATGTTCCCCAGATCTTGAGAAGCATGCTAAAGCTTTTAGGGATGAGAAGTCAGGATGTATAAATTTAAGTTTCAATTGGTTCTGCAATACTCTGTGTGTGTGTGTGTGTGTGTGTGTGTGTGTGTGTGTGTGTGTATGTAAAGACAGATAATAATACAGATAAAGCAAAAATGACAAATTTTAACAACTGTTGCATCTTGGAGGATATATGGATACCCATTACACTAATTGAATTTTTCAGTATACAGTATTTCAAAGTATTCATTATAAAAATTTGGAGGGAAGTAGAAGCCTGACAGAAGACTTCAAATTTTAAATGACAATATAATGAAAGCATAAAAAATGAAAGTAGTGTTTCAGGAAGATACATGTAGAAAGGGTATGGTTTGAATTAGAGGTAGTAAAAAATAGAGAGACCTAAGAGATTACTGTATAAGTCCAAACAGATGAGGGGTGGGGCAGCAATGGGCTGGACTGAGAAAGTGGCTGTGAGAATGAAACAGAAGGAATGGATACTAAAGACTGTGATGAATACTTAAAAGAACCCAGTGAGTGACAGGTGAGTGTGGGAGAGAGAGAAGACAGAATCAATGATGATCTCTGGTTCCCCAGGTCAAATGATTAGGGAAGGGATAGAAATAGATAAGGTCTAAAGCAGGGAACAGATTTGTTGGGTTAAGACAATGTCTTTCATTAAATACGTTAATATATTGCCTCCTCCATGTAAATACAGTTCATATGCTGACTATGTGGTATAATCTCCTCCTATAGTCTGTGAAAACCCAAAGACAACGTACCACACAAGCACCCTAAGAACGAGAGGCAGACACACTGGGCTAGAGCCTGGGGGAAAACAGCCAGAGTCAGCCCATATGCTCCCCCTGTTAAGCCACCTGTTTCAGTGTCTCAGTTCCCCTAGCCTGGAAGATTTACAGAATTTCAGGGATTTTTTAAAAATGCAAAAACTGCATGATAGGGTGCTTTAAAGTGGTAAGAGCAAACTTCGATTGTATCCACAAAAATACCTCAATGTATATAGCTTCAAGTAAATGTGAGAACTTTTCTCATGCATTGGTAATTTCAGCTAAATGGCCTCTTGCTATGAGTACACCTCTAGATTAACCTTAATGGAGAAAAAGTTCATGAATATATAAAATTCCTATTATTTTTCATAAACTTTCTGATTTAGCAGAAAACCAGGCAACTGCTATGTGCAATTACATTTTTTTAAAGTCTCAATTCGGATGGTGCAAACACAATCATTAACAAAATAAATCTTAAATCACTCACTGCCTTGTGGTGGGGTGTGGAAATGAAATTTGGGGTCACTAAGGAGGAAAGAAGAGAAGCCAAGTTGTTCCCGTGATAGGGTGGGGAAATGGCCAACAGGCTGGCCCAGATGGGAGAGAGAGGTTACAGGAGACGTCAAGACACAGCTTTCTGTGCTGTGTTCATGTTGAGAACTGAGATGTTAAGAAAACAGCACAATTTGGTCAAGGTGGTGATACCCCACTGTTAAAGGCAGGGGAGAGTTATTTCTGCTATATATCAATGTAAAGGCAAGACACAGTCACTGCTAATTCACAGCACACCTAAGTTGATAGAAATGGGGCTTATGTTTGAATCCTGAATTCAATTCCTTTGTTTAGAAAGGAGAGGGCACATCTGGTGTCTTCAAGAAATGAGGAAACGGTGGAAGAACTATGTTATTTTTTTCTAACAGCATGGAATGATGAGCGGTAAAAGTATGAAATAAAGAGAAATTAAAGAAAAAAGAATTCTAGAGGATACTAAAGATAAAAGGAACAGAATTATTATACTGTTAATCACAAAAGAAATGGAAAAAATAGACCTAAATCAAAAATAATAAATTATTTCCTTTTGCTTTTCTATATCACTTTGGGACACACTTTAAATGTGCATTCTTCCAGGAAACAGGCCAAATTATTTCCCCTCAAACCTGTGTTCCCACAGTCTCCTATATACTCCTCGAATAAAGCACTTATCACACTCTGTTATCATTTGTGGTCTCTCTATGTCCCCACCAAGTGTTCTCTGCAATTAGTGAGATTTAAAAAAAAAAAAAAAAAGAAGAAAAAAATGAATGAAATCATTTACTGTAGGAATCTTTATGTTATCTCTAGCCCCATATATAAACCAACATTATGATGTGTTAAATCCAAATAAATACCAGCTCCTCTTTCAGTATATTTTTTTCAAATCATGGAATTGCTGTTGATATAAAACCTGCATGCTTTGGCCACTTCATTCTGCATGTTTTACAGTCTGTTCCCTATATAATATTCTTTTCATATATATACTCTCTAGAGAAGCCCGCTCAAGCTTGGGGATGAAAGAAGATAATCAACTGCACAAATATCTATCTATATTCAGTCATTCATTTATTCACTCAACAACTATTAACGCAGGAATACAGTCCCAACCAAAACAGTTATTGCACCTGGCTTCATCTTGCTTCCAACCTAGAGGTGAAGACAAATATGGAATTATGGAGTAGATGCCCAGCTACAGATCAACTACAGACCATGAGCAATTAGGAGGTACTTACAAGAGCACATTAACCGAGGAACCTAGCTCAGACTGGAAAGCTAAAGAAAATCTGTTTAAACGAAGTGGCACTTAAACTAATACCTGAAGTTTAAATGAATTTAGCCAGGGCAGAGAGAGAGAGAGTGAGTGTGCATGTGTGTGTGCATGTGTGTGTGTATGTGTATGTGTGCTGGATGGATCAGGGAAGTACTGCCAGCAGAGATACAGAGGAACAACCTGTACAAAGGCCCTGAGGTACAAAACCTGTCACACTCAAGGCACAGAGAACTGGAGCTGAGACTGGGGTGGGAAAGCACGCAGGCCCTTATAGGTCACTGGTTCTCAAAGTCATGGGAAGCCTGATAAAATTTGTTCTTAAAAATAAACACTAGGGCTTCCCTGGTGGCGCAGTGGTTGAGAGTCCGCCTGCCGATGCAGGGGGCACGGGTT
>NW_006789608.1:0-238 GCF_000442215.2 Lipotes vexillifer
TTTCATGATGAAAGCACCCAGGTAAGTTCCCATCTATATCTTAATGTATTAGGTGTTTTGGGGACGATTTCAGGAAAGGTAAAGGTTAGGCAGTTTCATGTGTGCGAATGTATATACACATATAGTATGTTCATTTTTCTCCCCAAAAGGGGTGACCTTTTTCAGTTGTGCTAAATTCTGTTGGAACAAGCCTGCCTAATTTAGACAGTTATTCTCAAACTTTAATGAGCCTTAGAAG
>NW_006789609.1:0-4546 GCF_000442215.2 Lipotes vexillifer
GGTTCGTGCCCCGGTCCGGGAAGATCCCACATGCCGTGGAGCGGCTGGGCCCGGGAGCCACGGCCGCTGAGCCTGCGAGTCTAGAGCCTGTGCTCCCCAACGGGAGAGGCCACAACAGTGAGAGGCCTGAGTACAGGAAAAAAAAAAAAGAACTGACAGCCAGTGCCACTTAAAGATGTACCTAGATGCCAGGAAAGCAAAAAGGAAACCCTCTGCTCAAACCTGCCTTAGATTAGTTGAGCACCATTTGCATGAACAGAAGAAGCAACAATCATTTTGAGGAGGGTGAAAAAGCCAGGCAGGGGAGGAAGAAACCAAACATGAATTGAAAGCACATGACACAAGCCCCTGGCTCATGGAGCCTCACAAAGAAGAGCATGAAATAAGTTTCTTGAAGAAGGGCGACTATCAGAAAGAAAAAATGGTTGTAATAAATCCTAACAAAAGCCAACAAAAGAAAATGTTGGACAACTTGTTAGATAAATATTCAGTAAGGCTGATCCACCTCACTGGGTTGTTGTAAAGAACAGCTAATAAAAAAAAGATTGTCAAGGACACTGCAAACACAGAAGAACTAACCAATAATAAGAACATTAATAATAAGGGAGGGCCTAGGAATGAAACCAGTTCCATCAAGACCAAAGATGTTGAGCAACCAGCACAGAAATAAAGAAAACAGATACAATTGCCTGGAGGTAGTCCAAACAAACAAGAACCAAATACTATTTTACTCTTAAGTTTGAAAAAGAAGACAAGTTTACAGGGTATAAGACTATAAATAAATATTGGCCAGTGGGGTCTTGCTTTTCCCTGGCGGCAGCTCCCTTTGAAATGACTTCCTGGATAGAGGGGGTGAGGGAGTTGAAGGCTCCTATCCTCCTCCCTAGAACTCACGGTCCGCAACAGGAAGCCTTCCCTCCCTAGTCTTGATGATTTGGGGTTGGAAAAAACACTGGAAGGAATCCAAAGCTGTGGTTCATTTCATTCTTTCATTTCCTGCCTTTGCCAAATACTGACAATTACAAACAAATGTTGTCTTCACGACTTTCTTCTAGATGAACATTCTGCTCATTTCGGTTGCTTTTGTGTATGTGACTCGAGAAACACTTTCTAAATCCCCAAGGTGACAGGATTTCCACATAATGATAATGATTATTTAATGTCATCATCACGATGGGCTGCCTAGGCAAATGAAAAGCTTGCTGGGTCTAAAGCATTCACTCAAGTGAGGTAAATTAATGCTTTCCAGGGTACCAGATTTCCCACTGGGACCCTAAAGAAAGCAATTCATTGCCCAGGCATTCTCCACCCCCAACACTGCCTTCTACCAGCAAGTTCTTCAGTTGCTTAAACTGTCAGACCTCTGGGCCAGTGTGGGAAAGTCCAGGAGAGAGAAGAATATGCTGAGAAGGTCCAGGCTGGGTGGATATTTTTAGTCATCTGAAGATAGTCCAGAGGTGATAATCATCATCATCCTCATCACAACCCATGTGAATGCAGTCCATCTTAGTTTCAAAGCACTTACATCGCATAAATCATTCCCTTTGATCCTCACAATAATTCCCAAGGTATGCAAAGCAGGTCTTACTACAGTCAGCACCTGGCTATGGCAGTAAGAAGGGCACAAATGGTATGGAGGTAACCCTAGAAGACACAGGGAAGAAAGAAAGCATGCTGCAGAAAGAGGGGGCAAACCCCCAAATCAGTAGCCTCAAAAGCCTTGAGGGTCTGGGACCAGGGGCCATGTAGAGTGAGGACACACAATGGCATATGGAGGCAGAATGTGAAGAGGTGTTGGTGTCTGATTAGAAAGACCAGGTTTAAAAAGATTCCTGATTATCTGCTGTGTGAAAGATTGGTATTCCTAAGTCCAAAAATCAAGAAAGATGGAAACTAAAATGAACCAAGTGTCTACTATTTGCCAAGTGTTTTCCTGTAAGATCTTAACGGACTTAATCTTCACAAATAATCTATGCAAGGCAGATATTATCAACCCATTTTTTACAGATGAGAAAACTGAGGCTCAAAGCAGTGATGTTATTTGCCCAAGATCACAGAGCTGTTAACTGGAAAAGATGAGATTCAGGGACTAGGAGAGAGACAGAGCAAGAGAAGGCTGGGGGCCCTGGCCCGGAATGACTAGCGACAAGCTTAGGGCAGCAACAGTAAGAGCATCACAAGAAGAGTTTAAGAATGAGGAACAAAAGTTTCCTGAGCCCTGGCTTCCCTGTGTCCTTTCTGCCCTGGAGGCTGGGTTCACAGTGCCTGAACGAGGTGGAAGAGGTGGGGTGACAAGCAAGATGGTTCCTGGCAGTTATCCCTCTTTTACACATGTGGAAACTAAGTTCCAGAGAGGAAAGGTCACAAAGCAGTCAGGGGGAACTTGCTCTTCTTTTGCAGGAGCAAGAGGAAGATACAATGTCTAAAAACACAGAAGTCTTGGAGGATCATGGCAGCTGGCATGAGTTGGCCTAAAGGATTAGGCTCGGGCTGGTGAAGGGCAGAGATGGTAGAGGCAGAATGGTCAGAGCCAACGAAACCTAAGAGGGGCCTGAGGTAGTGGAAAGGAACACTCTATATCTTCTTTGCTGTGGCACCTTGGACAAGACACTTCTCTAAGTTTCATCTGTAAAACAGAGAAAACAAAATCCACCTCACAGTAATTTTATGAGTATTAAATTTTTATATGTGTGTGTGTGTGTGTGTACACACATATTGTTCTTAAGTATTTGAAAGAAGTTTTCACGTTGAGATAGATGGTCTCTGGGGAGAGTAATACAACAGGCAAGAATAGCATTTGGATTTGGAGCAATCCTTTCTTTGCATGTAATAAAATATCTCTATTGAAAACCTACTTTCCCCAATCCTTGTGAATTCAACCTATGTCATAAGCAAGACTTTTTTTTTTAATTTATTTTATTTACGTTTTTTAATTTTTGGCTGCATTGGGTCTTTGTTACTGCATGCAGGCTTTCTCTAGTTGCAGCGAGCAGGGGCTACTCTTCCTTGCGGTGCATGGGCTTCTCATCACGGTGGCTTCTCTTCTTGTGGAGCACGGGCTCTAGGTGAGCAGGCTTCAGTAGTTGTGGCACACAGGCTCTAGAGCGCAGCCTCATTAGTTGTGACGCACGGGCTTAGTTGCTCCACGGCATGGGGGATCCTCCCGGACCATGGCTCAAACCCGTGTCCCCTGTATTGGCAGGCGGATTCTTAACCACTGCGCCACCAGGGAAGCCCAGCAAAACTTTTTGATTCTAAGAAGCACATAGAAAGCCATTTCCGTGACTTTTTCCTTCTGCAAGACTTATTTATCATGTTTCTTCTGACAAACTATGAACCATTCTGCTTTAAATAAAGAAGATTCCTCCTGGCGGGAGAATGAATCAAGAGCAATAACATTCTGCCTGACCCTTAATAGCATGTCAGGGTCACATCCAGTAACAGTACATAAAGCCTTCAACCAAATTGCCTCCAGCTTCTCTGAAAGATTTGCCCAACAGAGCCCATCCACGTTCATTTCTGCAGTGACTCCAGGCACCAAAGAGAGCCATTCCCAAGGAGGAGGGGTGGCAATTGTGAGCAATGTCATCTGTAGAATTCCCTGCAAAAGAGCTTCGAAAGTTTTAGCTTACAAGTCCTGAATAATTCAGAGAACCTTAGAGTTTGCAAGAAACTCCTTGCCCACCTGATCTAACCCCCAATTCTAACCCCCCTGGTCAGTGTTCTCCCAGAGCTAACGTGGGGCTTCTTCGTACAGACCTGGGTCTGGGGAGGTCATTTCTAGGAAGTGCCCATAGTACAGTTGGATATAAATAATATAGTACCAAGAACCCACTAAGTGACTCATTCGAAATGTTTTCAATTTCTCTGATCCTCTTATTCTATTATGACTTGTGAATGTCCATATTTTATATTAATGTATTCTTATAATATGCACACAACCAGCCAGCACCGTGACAAGCCACTTAGCTCCCTGAATAGTCCCAGCATACCCTCTTTCCCATCTCCCTCTCCACCGGGCCCCCTCCTCAGGCCACAGCACCAGCTCACCTTCCAAACACAAACTCAGTGGGGGCTGAGGACACTGGCCTCAGAGATGACCTCCTTTCCATGTCCTCCCTACTTGCCAAGTGAGGACAGGGCAGGGCTGAAGTCTAAAACCAGACCAGCTGGACCTGAACTTAGCCCTGGCCCTCCCCTTCAGTCCCATCACCCCATCTGGCAGCATCGCTCTGTCACTGGGCATTGCAAGTGGACATTAGTTGACTTTAGATTTGAAGTGGTAGGCTGTCCAGCTGCCAGGATCTGAGAGGAAAGAGGACCCTTAGCAGGTTATAACCAGCCTGCAGCAAAGCCTGAGAACTGGGCTTCCCTAGTGGTGCAGTGGTTAAGAATCCGTCTGCCAATGCAGGGGACACGGGTTCCATCCCTGGTCCGGGAAGATCCCACGTGCCACGGAGCAACTAAGCCCGTGCACCACAATTACTGAGCCTGCACTCTAGAGCCCACGAGCCACAACTACTGAGCCCACATGCCACAACTACTG
>NW_006789611.1:0-286 GCF_000442215.2 Lipotes vexillifer
TAACCCTAACCTTAACCCTTACCCGAAGCCTTACCCCAACACGTGCCCTAGTCCTAACCCGTATACTAACACTAACCCGTGCCCTAACACGTAAGCTAAACCAAAACAATTGTCGTACCCTCACCTTTATCCTAAACCGTCCCCGTTACCTAACCCTAACCCTGACCCTTACACTATCACTTACCCTAAACTGTGCCCTAATCCTAACCCATATGCTAACACCAACCTGTGCCCTAACACATATGCTAATGCTAAACTGCTGTCGTACGCTAACCTATACCCTAAA
>NW_006789612.1:0-291 GCF_000442215.2 Lipotes vexillifer
ATATATATATATATATATATATTCATGTACAGATACTCTTCCCACGTAAATTATTGCAGAGTGTTCCGTTGACCCCCGTTACTATATGGTCTGTCTTTTTGATATATGTATTTAATTGGTATTTGTACATATATGGTAACCCTCATCTTAATTTTCCATTCCCCCCACCTTTCCTTTTAGATAAGAATAGTTTGTTTTCTAAGTCTGTGAGTTTCTTTCTCTGTGAAAGTACAATCATATGTGTCAGTTGTTAGATAATGCCAATATGTGATATCACAGAATATGTCTTTT
>NW_006789613.1:0-533 GCF_000442215.2 Lipotes vexillifer
ATTCTATCAAACATTTAGAGAAGAGCTAACACCCATCCTTCTCAAACTCTTCCAAAAAACTGCTGAGGAAGGAACACTCCCAAACTCATTCTATGAGGCCATTATCCCCCTGATACCAAAACCAGACAAAGATACCACAAAAAAAAGAAAATTACAGACCAATGTCACTGGTTAATATAGATAGAAAAAACCTCAACAAAATACTAGCAAACAGAATCCAACAACACACTGAAAGGGTCATACACCATGATCAATTGGGATTTATCCCAGGGATGCAAGGATTCTTCAATATACACAAGTCAATGTGATACACCATATTAACAACTTGAAGGATAAAAACCATATGATCATATCAATAGATGCAGAAAAAGCTTTTGAGAAAATTCAACACCCATTGATGATAAAAACTTTCCAGAAAGTGGGCATAGAGGGGACCTACCTCAACATAATAAAGGACATATAAGACAAATCCACAGCAAACATCATTCTCAATGGTGAAAACCTGAAAGCATTTCCTCTAAGATCAGGAACAA
>NW_006789615.1:0-354 GCF_000442215.2 Lipotes vexillifer
GATGGGTCAGGCCTCGGTGTTTCCCATGTCAGCTTCACTACTGCAGCTTCTGGCACAGTGTTTGTGCTAAGTGGGTCATCGTGGAGAGGGGTTAGGAACGAGAGCTGCATTTAAGCCTGCGTGGTGACTGCTGGCCTGGAGAGGAAGGTGAGGCATTATGAGTACATGTCCTTTATGACGTCGTGGGATGGGCTGTCATCATTGGGTTGCAGATGCTGGCCACGGCTTCCCAAACATGTGTCCTGTTTGTGGTGGGCTGGCATCAGCTGGCTATGGAGAGAACGGCTTTTTCATTTCATGAGGATTCGGTGAGGTAGGTAACCTGTGATGAGTTGAGATTCCGTTGCTGGAGGG
>NW_006789616.1:0-333 GCF_000442215.2 Lipotes vexillifer
GCTTAATCTTTCCACTTTTTCATTCTTTACATATAACCTCAATTTATGTTTCTGATACCATGACGGCAAGAAGTAAGTGCATAAGTGCCAGTCATTAGGAACTCTTAAAAATAAAATAAAATGCCCCACTCTTGAAAAGATGATGCAACTTACCGGTAAGGATGAGTGGATGAAATAGCTCTCATTTTATACCAATTTTCCACACTTTTTCAAAACTAGTTTGTTATAATTATTTAATCATTATAGCTGCCATTTTTTGAGTTCCTGTTTTATGTCAAGCACTGTGGCAACCTTGTCATACCAGTTTTCTCATTTAATCCTCAGAAAAATCCT
>NW_006789618.1:0-346 GCF_000442215.2 Lipotes vexillifer
CCCCTACCAGCACAGCCAGTTGGACCATCACTTCCCCTTCATGCTCCTCCTTGGTTCATAAAAATCCAAGACTTCTGAGCCCAACAGTCACAGCTTTGTTGTGTCTGGTCTGGCTTCTTCTTTCTTGTGTTTCTGGTTCTTGGAATGTGGCGTGCATATATGCCCATGCTACGTTGGGTAAGCCTGGAGTTTCTGCCCCCACTTAGCAAGACTGACGTTCCTTCAAGACACCTCCCAACCTCCTGACCTTGTTTGTGTCTCCTGCTTTGGAAGGATGTGCTTCTCCTTTGTTCTTATAAGCGTGACCCTTTTATCCCATCACAGCACCTCCATTCTGTGTTTTCCT
>NW_006789620.1:0-2524 GCF_000442215.2 Lipotes vexillifer
GAGTCTCTGCTGTCCCAACCCCCGCCTGGGTCCTGGGGAAGGAATCAGAACTCAGAAGCAGGAAAAGAGGCTTTGGCCAGCAGGGAAGGGGGGGTGAGGCCCAGGGTGGGTTCACAAAGGATCAGAGCATCTGAGTGCATTAAGAACAAGGGGCTTCAGAGGTGGGCCAGCACAGGCCATGATGGGGGCTAAGCAGGCTGCAAGTGGGGACATTTCAGGGAGAGAGCAGGGGTCGGCGCCCTACCCCTCATTTTTTGCTCATCTCACCCTTATGAGTGGGTCATTTCCCCTGCTCTGATGATTCGAAGTCTCTGCCAGCACCCACAGGACGGTGACTGAGGCCTCCACACTCCTCAGCATGGATCCCAGCTCCCACCAAGATCTGGGGCCACACACACCTCTCCCCCACCTCTGCTGCCTCTGTGAGCAAGCTGTTCTTGTGAAATGTGGTCATAGTTTGTTAGGAGGAACTGTTTTATATGGGAATACAAACCAGTGTTGATACCAATACACACACATGTCCAGCCATGGGTGGAAAGGGAAGAGACAGTAGTTCTGGGGTGTCTTTGCACACCCATAGGCCCCTAAGGCCAGTCCCCACAGCCACAGCCAGATTGGTCCTCCTCCCTCAGTTGAACGAGATGCTGCTGCACAGAAATCCCACAAGTTCCACAAAGGGACACAACTGTCGTTACCCTTAGACACACCTTTAACGGGTGCCCAATGAATTTCCCCGCACCCATTCCCCTTGTTGCATACTCATTGGGATTAAGAGGTAGCTGCCTCCACCACTCTCCATATTGCAATAATCCCAGTGGGACTAGAGGATGCCCCCGCTACGACGAGGCAGACAGTCCTGTCCCCATGGCCAAGACTTTTCCTCTCTGGTCAGGCCACCCACACAGGAAACCCTGGATGAGTTGAGGGTCATCCCAGCGCCGTCACCTGGCCACTTCAGGGAAGCAGAGAGAAACTCCATAATGACAAGGGCTGTCTCCAGGCTCCATCCTAGAAACTGGTGAGTGCCCAGAGGGCTGAAAGGCACAAAAGCATCTCTGCCTCCCCAGAAGGTTCAGGGATGCAGAAGATGGTACAGATGCCCCAGAAGGCCCCTAGCCAAGCAGGCTTTAGAGAAGGGGATGATGAGGGGGTCCCTGGGGAAAGTGAGAGCTGTGCATTCCCAGGGGCAGCCTGAGGAGTCCTTGTCTATGTGGAGGAAAGGTTTGGCCACCTGTAGATCCAGAGCTCCTGTGACCTCCCTCATCCTTCCTTCCTCTCAGGATCGCTCTCTGTGGAGCAGCTCAACATGAACAAGATGACAGTGGCCTGAGAGCATTTCCCACCAAAACTATCTTTATTCACAATTTATACACATCACTCCAAAGGTCTTGCTCCCACCCACACCTGGCCACACCCACTTCCCCCACCTCCCTAACCCCCCACAATCCCACTCCCCCTCCCCGCCCTGGTGGTCTTGCCTTCCCTCCCTTCACCCCACATCATCCAGGATCAGCACTGGGAGGACGAGGGACCCCTAGGTTCCACTCGGGGCCACCCTGGAGGGCCGGCCCAGCTGTTCCCTACCGGCTGCAGTGCTTCTTCTCCTCTTCCTACTCTTCTCTGTGACAAACGGGTCACGCTTTCTCTTTCTCGGTTGTGAGGGGCGAGCCAGCCCCAGAGCCAAGCCTGGCCTCCCAGAGACCCCGAGGCCAGCCCCGGGGATGGGTAGTTTCTCAGCAGTGGCTGGGTGTCCACACAGAGCCTGCTTCCTTGACTTTGGAGTGGCTGGTGGAGCTGGGCTGAGGCCTTTTCTCTGAGGGGAGGGGGCCTGGGGAGCACTCTGGGACCCCAACCTCCAGGAGAGGCCAGGCCTGAGGCATGGGCAGCACTCTGGGACAACCAGCAAGGCAGCAGGCTCTGCAGAGAGCTGAAGAGGAAGGTCAGGCTGGGGAGCTCCTCCTCGTCCTCACTGGACATGTCCCTGGGCCCTCGGGCCTCCCGAACAGTAGAGGCCTCTCTGAGAACAGACGCATCCTTGGATCCCAGTAGAGGGCCAGTGCACCTTTGACCCTGGAGAGGGGAGGGCCATCAGGCCCAGAATGGAGAGACCTCCTACGTCCTTGAAAGGGAACAAAGACTTTGGGCCTGCACAGGAAAGTGTCTGTTTGGATGAGCCTATGAAGAGCCTCAAAATCAATCTCTGGTGGGCAGGCTTCATCACTGACCTCTAGATGGGGGTCTTGGTCATGCCTCTGGGTACCTTGGCCGGCGTCAGACTCAGAAGGACTTGAGCGCATTCCGAGTGCACTGTGACTCGGGGCTGCCCGCACACCCTTGTCCTCTTTCAAGGCCAGGACTAATTTCTGCACCAGCTGGTAGGAGGGAGGAGGACAGTGATCGCTCCACACACATGTGTGAAAAGAGGAGCCCTGGGCAGTGGGACAATGGCCCTGGGGGGGAGGAGGGGACAGGTGACCCCAGGACTCGAATCCAAATACAGACACTGTGGCATTACTGCCCTCCA
>NW_006789620.1:2534-19984 GCF_000442215.2 Lipotes vexillifer
TTCCTGCCATCCATCTGCACCTTATACCCAGATTTGTGTCCTTCCCTCCCCTCTCGGCTCCCCATCCTCCCCTTTCTTTATCCCTGGACTGCACCCACCACAGAACAGGCCCTTCCCCATGCCAGGCCTTCCAGGCAGGGGCTGGATGGACAGAGCTATGTGGCCCTCCTGTTCTGGGGCCCTACCTCTCCCATGTTCACTGGGGTCCCTCCATGCCCTGGTCTTCCTGGGTGTCCCTTGTCTCCCCTCTTCTACTGGGGATCCTTCCCTCCTCTGGCTCCCCTGGGTCATGTGGGTTCCCCTGCTCGCTGGATCACCTCAGGTATCCCCCTCCGTGGGGTCTCCAGGGTCCTTGAGTGTCCCTCTCCCCACCATGGCTCACTTCTTCGGGGGTGAGCCCTTCCTCCTGCTCCAGCTCCTCTGCTAGGGCCAAGAGATCCACGTGTGCATCTGTGGAAAGCAATTCTGCCAGGAATTGAGGGTGAATGACTGCCTCCACCTCGAACAGGAAGAGGAGGCTGTGAGCATCCTTGGCCAGGAGTGTCCTGTGAGACAAGAAGACCAGGAGGGAAAGTGAAAAGCAGAGACCCACCCCACTGTCCTCCACAAGGCAGGGATGGTCAGCACACACACACACACACACATACACATATACAGTCACACACAAAAGAGCACATATATAGAGGCACATACACAGACACACAAAGGCATACACACAGACAGACACAAACATGTACACACATACATCTGCATACACCTCCCCTAACACCAGGCTCAGGAACAAGGAGCTGAGCTTAAGTCCCAACGGCCTGAGCAGAACCCAAGATCTTGGGTGCTGAGTGTTCCATGCCCTGGCATCTTGTAGACCCCAGGCTCCATGACTAGCCTACCTTGGTGACAAAGTCCTCCTGGGAACAGAGCTTGTCAATGTAGCTCAAGAGGCCTGGGTCAGAGTAGGTGCCATCCTCTTCCTGCTTCAGCTCATTTCCGTCCTCTCCACATTCTGCATCTGACTCGCCTGTGGCTGAGTGGACGGGCCCCACCAGCACCTCCATGTTGTCCATATACTCGCTCACAGCCTCAGGGGGAATCTCGTTGGGTGCCTTGGGCTCCGGGGGCCTCTGGGACCTGTGTGGCTTTGGGCGGGAGGGCTGGGCCTTGTGGCCGGACATCCTGGGAGCACAGGCTGAGGCAGAGCAAGAGGAAGGGAAGGAAGGTGAGGGACTCCCGGTCCACCTCCTGACCACCGAGCGCACGTTGGTGAAGGCATTGTTTGGGGGACATTGATGTGGGTGTGGGTGGGTCAGGACCACCTGAAGCCTCATACACTGTTGGAGAGGGGAGGTAAGGGGGGCAACTAAGAGAGTCACAAGTAAGGAAGTGGGGAAACTCCAATTTTCTAGGGGCCTTCCCATCAAGCCCACTTCCTAGGCAGGCTTTGTGCGGGGTCCTTTGACAGGGAGGTGTGAGAGGAGTTACAAAACTGACCAAGTCAATACCCCGTAGTGACAAAGGGCAGCTGAGACCCCACGCCCCCACCCCCTGCCTCGCTGGCTGTTTTGGTTGAAAGACCAGTGCCCCTGTCTTGAAGGAAAAGGATCCACATGGGGACAGTGGCCAACCCTAGGCCCCTGTTACCTGTGCCTTCAACTCCAGTGGGAGCCTGGGTGCCTGGCTGAAGGCCCGCTTTTGGGACTGGGGGCCCTTGAAGATCCAGCTTCAGTGGGGCTGGAGGAGGCAGGTCCTGCGTGCACTGCATCCACTGCAACTTCTGTATCTGCATCTCCTCCTCGGCCTCAAATTCCATGAACCTGGGGGGTTTTGGAGGCACAGGCCACCCTTAGAAAAAGGCCTGGGTTCTGGAACCCAACAAAGGCAGCCAAGAATGAGGGATTGGGAGAGGATGTGTTTTGGGGCCGTCAAGGCCCTGTGAGGTGCTGTCAACAGCAGAGAGCTGCTTCTGGAAGAGATAACAAGATCTGGGACCCCTCCTGCCTCACCAGCACTGGAGGGCATTCAACAGCATAGACCCAGGTCCCTGAATTGAACCAGGTCAACGGGACACATGGCTGACCCAGGGGGCACCCTCCTCATGCCCCCTGTTCCCATCTAGAACCACATGAAGGGCTGACAGCCAGAGGCTGGAACAGGCATGTGTTCCCCACAGGGGTCCTTGCCCGACTCCAGGACCCTGGGCTGGGACTGAGAGTCCTGGAACATAGACCTGGAGACAGGGCCCAGGAGAGGCTGGGCCTCTGATGTGGATGGTGAGCTTAGAGGAGAGGCCTTCCTTTCCTCTGAGAGGCACTCGTTTGTTTGGTTTTGTTTCTTAAACCAAGGGGATTACCATGGAGCAAATACTGGAAGGGCCGGTGACCCTTGGGTTGACGACATACTGGCTTCCCCAGCCTCTTCAGGGATGCCAGGGTACCCACTCAGGCCACTTTTCATGAGGAGAGGGGGTCCCAAATCTATGTCAGTGGCTGCCAGCCACCCACCACTAAGGAAGCAGCAGGCTGGCGGGTGGAGCTCTTTCCCCGGCCCAGCCCATATGGCTGGACTTGGACCCCTACTGGACTCACAGCTTCACCCTGCCCCATCCTGTGACCTTCATGTCAAGGCAAGGGTAGGTCAAAATCAGGGGAGGGCAGAGCTCCTGGTGGAGGAAGGACAGAAGACCCAAGCTCTCAAGCTGAGGGAGGGGTTTCTGGAGGACAGTAGGGCCTCTAGGCTGCGGGGCCCCTGTTCTGGGTGACAGCCCTTATCCTTTGCCCTCTCTGATGAGCACCCTCACGGCCAGACCCTGCCCTCACCCACTTGCCTCACCTTCCACGCAGCGCCTGGGCCCAGGACGCTGACTCACTTTTCCACCATCTTGTAGTAGATCATCTGGTCAAAGTTGCTTCTGTGCTGCCATTCCTGCAAGGCCCTGCACAGTCCCTCCTCCAGAGACATGGTGGGCTTCAGGTGGACCAGGGATTGAAGCACTGGGCTGTAAGACCTTGGGGTCAGTCTCCATGCCCAGCCCAGCCCCCACCTGCCTGACCCCACCCACCAATGTGGATCACACATCACTCAACACAGCATGATTGAGCAACAGGAGGGTGAGAGGCAGGTGTCTGGGAGGGCAAAGACAAGCCTTCCCAGCTACTACTGTCACCGCCTCACACTCACTCGAGGATGACCATCCACTCCCAGGCTACAGCTGGGACACTGGCCTTGGGGAGCTCTTTTCCTCTTCAAGGCTGCCTTTACATAATAAAAATCACTGTCATCAGTGAGGAGTGGCATGTGCCAGGCAATCAGCTAACACTTCATAGATTAGCCCAAGGAGTCTTCTTCCCAGTCCTCTGAGTGAAGTGTGATGGTCCCCTTTTTAGGAGGGATCAGAGGTTTAGGATGGAAATGCCTGCCAGGCTCACAACTCTAGTGGGAGAGAGCCAACGCCCTTAGGAGAGCTCTACCATCACTCTGTTCCTAGTGGAATTCTCCACAACAACGAAGTTGAGGCGTGCATTAAGTGCTCTCCTGGGCCCCGCGCCCCTCCCCCACCTCCGAAGTGACCTCCCCTGGCCATGTACACTCAAGTCCTGTATGAAAGCAGATGGCACCACAGGAGAGTACGGCATCCACTCCTTGGCTCCTCACCTTACACCACGACCCTCTCTGACTGCAAGTCTTCAGTCCATATTACCATGAGAATCATGGAATAGCAAGTTGGCTAGACTCACAGGGTGGTGGGGTCAGTTAAGATAAGGCACATTTCAGTCATGATGTCATAGATTGGCAGCCTCACCCATATGACTGACAATGTGCCTTCTCATAGCATAGACATCGCCCTCAGACCTTGCTTCCAGTATCCCTAGAAACCTAACCTGCAAGTTCATCCCCAATTCCTCTTTATCTAAAAGTTCTGATAAGCTCACGATCCCCTGACGGTTCACTAACATGAGAAAGCAGGAAAGAGTTTCTGCATCAGGACTCTGGGGAAGGTGTCTCCGGGCTAGTGGCTTGAGGCACTGCCAACGTCGGAAGTTACTGTACACGCTCTGGGTGTTAGAGCAGTCACCCTGCGAGGCATAGGGCTGGTTGGTGGCCAGGCTTCCCTCCCTGGAAGTGCCATGTGGCCAAGGCCCAGAGTTCACTGGGTGAATGATAGGGGTCAGCTGGGCAGCTGGTGGTGGAGCTTGCGGAGGAAAGCCTGGGGTCCAGCCTCCCTTGCCAGCCTGAGTAACTCCAACAGCTGGAGTAGTCACAATGGTCTCCATCACAGGGGTTGCTAAGAATATGGGTGCAGGACATGCAGCACTCCCGCTGAGGGCCCCTGGAGCACTCCAGGTGAGGGGGCCCTGAGTAACAATAAAGGTCTGAGTCTTGGGGGCCTCCACTGTCCTCCCTTGTGACCTGACTTGGACAGTGAGGTTGCAAGCCCTGGGGGCACTGGGTCCACGGCCACCATTAGCCACCAAAGGCGTCCTGGGGAAAGCTGGCAGCAGCAGGCTGCTGCCAGGAGGGAATGCTGGGGTGATGGGAGGTGGCAGGTGCTGCTCCCAGGGTGGCCGGTGCTGGGCGCCAGGAAAGGGTGGAGGAAAGGGCACTGCCATGAGAGCAGACAAGCAGGCACCGGGGTTCATGGTGACATCTGTTCCCAGCACTGGAGATGCTGTTGAGGCAAAGGAAAGGAGTGAATGGAGGAGGAGAAGGGGCAGTGGGACTGAGGCTTTCTGCGGCATCAGAGTGTAAATCTCCACAGGTGAGAGACACTTGGGCAAGGGAAACTGCAGCGTGCAAATGTCTTCAAGTGATTTTCATGCCCTGACCTCCAGTTGAGAATTACTCCACCGGTGACCCCGCGCCCATCCACCAAGGCCCCTGACCCCTGTCTGCCGAGAAGAAATTGTCTCAGCAAGCACTCAATTGGAAAGCCTCCCTAAGGCACCCCCTGGCACCTAAGCCTCACAGGCTGTCTCCCAAGACCTGGAACTGTGTGGACACCTGCTCTGTGAAAAATACCCCTCAGCTGGTGTACTAGCAGGTAGGGACCTTCTGAAAGGTAAGTTCTAGGCACCCAAAGGCCCTTTGTGGACAGGCACTGTGTAAAATATTAGGGGCCCACCTCCTCCTCAGTCCTCCTTTTCCTGATGCTTGTATAAATCCCCTTTCATTCCTAGCCTCACAAAACAAACAAAATGCTGGAAAATATCTCTCTAATGGAATCCTGATACAAACCATAACACTGGCCCAGAATGCACCTGCATCTCAGAACAACCCACAGCAGATACGTAACATGGGCCAGGTCCTGCCACCCTCTCCCTATTGCCCAGAGTCTCTGTCATCGCTCAGGAGTTCTGTTCCTAGGAGTTGGGTTTGGGTCTGAGAAGTAGGCGTGTGTCCCTTAGATTCTATCACTTCACACCCAGTGATGGCTGCAGAGGATTAAACAAGGGCCAGGGAATTGTAATGTTACATTGGTCGTGGGAGTACAGGCCTCCTGTGTTCCTTTTGCTTCCAATAATGGAAAGACAATCTGAGAAGCAGGCATAAGCCAGGTGCCATGGTGATCAAGTTGTCTTGAACACATTGCTGTTCAGGAGAACAAGGTACACACAATGGTGCACCTAATTAATCAGAACAGGTGTCATAGGATGTTTTATAGTAAAACAGAAGATCATCTTCCTGACCTGGGCTACACTCCTTCCCCCTTTAAAAAGGGAAGCAGCCTTCATAGACATTCCACCTGAACCAACCCCACTCCGCATCTGTTCCCTGTCTATGAAGGAGTGACATGAAATATCAACAAACTCTTCCTCTCGAGGCAGCCTGAGGGTCCACCATGAGATACTGGACAAGATGAAGTAGGTCTGAAGTACTGCAATTCCACAAAAGGAAGAACAATTCAGAGCAACTCAGGAACCTGAGCCCTCTCTTGGCTGAAGTTACACAGTTACACATCCCTGTTGAATCCAAGGCAAAAGTTACGTGAACTGAGAAGTGAGCTCTGGGCTGGGAGGAGTGGAAGAAGTGTGGGCTGTGGCAGTTAGAGTAACATCCTGCGTAGCTCTCGGAGAGGACACTTCACTGAAGATGTGGCCACACAGAGCCCCATTGAATAGTTTTCTCACCAAGACCATCTCTCCCCACAGCCCCCTTAGATACAATATGCTCCTGTTCAAATCCCTTTGAAAGATATGGTGAGGCAAGTTTCAGGTGCCTCAGGAACACAATACAATTCTAGGCTTTCCTCATGACCCTCCCTGTGTCACCACCATGACAACACACACATCCTTACACACACGTTTCAAAGTGGCTTGTCTCCCTTCTAGAAACAAGCAACCTGTCTGCTGCCATCCTTTCTCCATAGCCAGGGCAATTCCTCTTGATCCACCTCCAGTGACCCCTCCTCCCCAGTGCAGTCTCAGGTTTCCTCAGGCTCCCCAGTCTCCCCAGGCAAAATGTACTTGTGCGTCCAGTGCTCTCTTCTCCCTCTACTTCAGTCCAACTATGTGCCCACAGTGAGGTGTGACGTGTGAACCCGAAGGATGTGAGGGATGGCAGGGTCTCTGAGAACACACCCCCAGCCTATAGGCTTACCTCCTTCTGAAGCCATCCTGCAGGCTTGGGCACGGACTACTGCTGCCTGGTAGCCTCAATGAGAAAAGTCAAGACCAGGACCCAGAGAGTGACCTGCTTCAGCAGATGCTCAGGATCCAAGTAAAGGAGGGACAAGTTTGAATCTAAGCAGTAGAATGTGGGCTGAAACATTCTTCAGTGGGGGAGGGGCAGAGGACACGTGGGTCGGGGTAGGGTCGGGTGGGGGGACATTTCACGAGGGCTCTGGCAGGTAGGCAAGAACCGGAAGTTCCTTCCACCTCACACAGAGGCAACACAATTGGCGTGTGCCTCTTTAGGCAGTTTATAAACTGTTTTTTTGATTCACGGCACCGAGGTTGGACATGACGGTCCCTTCCTTTCATGTCTTTATCCATCAACCTAGTTTTGTGTCCCTCAACACACTCTGCTTCCTACCTGGCTCTTGACTTACTTCAACAGAGACTAGACTTTCTGAACAAAATACCCCAGTGTTAGTCTGATAAACACTTGGGTATTTATGGCCACAAGGAACTGAGTATTTGAAATTAGGATTGTCTCAGCAGATGTAGTGTCTTTGACTGCTGTATGTACATCACTCCTAAGGAAGTGGTCCTTGTGCTCCAACCAACATCCAGCAGGACCAGCCTTACTAATGATCCTTTGTGCTGGAAAGCCCCCGTCCATCAAAAAACTTTCATGCAACCCCCATGTCGAAGACCAGAATTCACTAAATGTCTTTCTCGTAGTATTCCATGGTTCTTAAAGATTTAGTTTTTTACCTTTTAAATGATTTTAATATAATATTTTAAACGAGTAACACCTTCTTGTGGTTGAAATTTAAATTGTGCAAAATGCAATATATGCAGTGGCGAGTCTTCCTCCCACATCTTTCCCCTGTCACCCAATCCTTTTTCTCGGAGGAAACCAGTGTTATCTCTTTCATTAAAATCTTCCCAGAACTGCTTTTGCTGCATCCCATAGGTTTTCGGTCGTCGTGTCTCCATTGTCATTTGTTTCTAGGTATTTTTTGATTTCCTCTTTGATTTCTTCAATGATCACTTCGTTATTAAGTAGTGTATTGTTTAGCCTCCATGTGTTTGTATTTTTTACGGATCTTTTCCTGTAATTGATATCTAGTCTCATAGCGTTCTGGTCGGAAAAGATACTTGATAACATTTCAATTTTCTTAAATTTACCAAGGCTTGATTTGTGACCCAAGATATGATCTATCCTGGAGAATGTTCCATGAGCACTTGAGAAAAATGTGTATTCTGTTGTTTTTGGATGGAGTGTCCTATAAATATCAATTAAGTCCATCTTGTTTAATGTATCATTTAAAGCTTGCTTGTGCGTCCAGTGCTCTCTTCTCCCTCTACTTCAGTCCAACTATGTGCCCACAGTGAGGTGTGACGTGTGAACCCGAAGGATGTGAGGGATGGCAGGGTCTCTGAGAACACACCCCCAGCCTATAGGCTTACCTCCTTCTGAAGCCATCCTGCAGGCTTGGGCACGGACTACTGCTGCCTGGTAGCCTCAATGAGAAAAGTCAAGACCAGGACCCAGAGAGTGACCTGCTTCAGCAGATGCTCAGGATCCAAGTAAAGGAGGGACAAGTTTGAATCTAAGCAGTAGAATGTGGGCTGAAACATTCTTCAGTGGGGGAGGGGCAGAGGACACGTGGGTCGGGGTAGGGTCGGGTGGGGGGACATTTCACGAGGGCTCTGGCAGGTAGGCAAGAACCGGAAGTTCCTTCCACCTCACACAGAGGCAACACAATTGGCGTGTGCCTCTTTAGGCAGTTTATAAACTGTTTTTTTGATTCACGGCACCGAGGTTGGACATGACGGTCCCTTCCTTTCATGTCTTTATCCATCAACCTAGTTTTGTGTCCCTCAACACACTCTGCTTCCTACCTGGCTCTTGACTTACTTCAACAGAGACTAGACTTTCTGAACAAAATACCCCAGTGTTAGTCTGATAAACACTTGGGTATTTATGGCCACAAGGAACTGAGTATTTGAAATTAGGATTGTCTCAGCAGATGTAGTGTCTTTGACTGCTGTATGTACATCACTCCTAAGGAAGTGGTCCTTGTGCTCCAACCAACATCCAGCAGGACCAGCCTTACTAATGATCCTTTGTGCTGGAAAGCCCCCGTCCATCAAAAAACTTTCATGCAACCCCCATGTCGAAGACCAGAATTCACTAAATGTCTTTCTCGTAGTATTCCATGGTTCTTAAAGATTTAGTTTTTTACCTTTTAAATGATTTTAATATAATATTTTAAACGAGTAACACCTTCTTGTGGTTGAAATTTAAATTGTGCAAAATGCAATATATGCAGTGGCGAGTCTTCCTCCCACATCTTTCCCCTGTCACCCAATCCTTTTTCTCGGAGGAAACCAGTGTTATCTCTTTCATTAAAATCTTCCCAGAACTGCTTTTGCTGCATCCCATAGGTTTTCGGTCGTCGTGTCTCCATTGTCATTTGTTTCTAGGTATTTTTTGATTTCCTCTTTGATTTCTTCAATGATCACTTCGTTATTAAGTAGTGTATTGTTTAGCCTCCATGTGTTTGTATTTTTTACGGATCTTTTCCTGTAATTGATATCTAGTCTCATAGCGTTCTGGTCGGAAAAGATACTTGATAACATTTCAATTTTCTTAAATTTACCAAGGCTTGATTTGTGACCCAAGATATGATCTATCCTGGAGAATGTTCCATGAGCACTTGAGAAAAATGTGAATTCTGTTGTTTTTGCATGGACTGTCCTATAAATATCAATTAAGCCCATATTGTTTAAAGCTTGTGTTTCCTTATTTATTTTCATTTTGGATGATCTGTCCATTAGTGAAAGTGGGATGTTAAAGTCCCCTACTATGAATGTGTTACTGTCGATTTCCTCCTTTATGGCTGTTAGTATTTGCCTTATGTATTGAGGTGCTCATATGTAGGGTGCATACATATTTACAATTGTTATATCTTCTTCTTGGATCGATCCCTTGATCATTATGTAGTGTTCTTCTTTGTCTCTTCTAATCATCTTTATTTTAAAGTCTCTTTTGTCTACTATGAGAATTGCTACTCCAGCATTCTTTTGGTTTCCATTTGCATGAAATATCTTTTTCCATTCTCTTACTTTCAGTCTGTATGTGTCTCTAGGTTGAAAGTGGGTCTCTTGTAGACAGCATATATATGAGTCTTGTTTTTGTATCCGTTCAGCCAGTCTGTGTCTTTTGGTGGGAGCATTTAATCCATTTACATTTAAGGTAATTATCAATATGTATGTCCCTATTCCCATTTTCTTAATTGTTTTGGGTTTGTTACTGTAGGTCTTTTCCTTCTCTTGTGTTTCTTGCCTAGAGAAGTTCCTTTAGCTTTTGTTGTAAAGCTGGTTTGGTGGTGCTGAACTCTCCGCTTTTGCTTGTCTGTAAAGGTTTTAATTTCTCCATCAAATCTGAATGAGATCCTTGATGGGTAGAGTAATCTTTGTTGTAGGATTTTCTCCTTCATCACTTTAAATATGTCCTGCCAGTCCTTTATGGCTTGAAAAGTTTCAGCTGAAAGATCAATGCTTAACCTTATGGGGATTCTCTTGTGTGTTATTTGTTGTTTTTCCCTTGTTGCTTTTAATAGGTTTTCTTTGTATTTAATTTCTGACAGTTTGATTAATATGTGTTTTGGCGTGTTTCTCCTTGGATTTATCCTGTATGGGACTCTCTGTGCTTCCTGGACTTGGTTAACTATTTCCTTTCCCATATTAGGGAAGTTTTCAACTATAATCTCTTCAAATATTTTCTCAGTCCCTCTCTTTTTCTCTTCTTCTTCTGGAACCCCTATAATTCAAATGTTGGTGTGTTTAATGTTGTCCAAGAATTCTCTGAGACTGTCCTCAGTTCTTTTCATTCTTTTTTCTTTATTCTGCTCTGCAGTAGTTATTTCCACTATTTTATCCTCCAGGTCACTTATCCGTTCTTCTGCCTCAGTTATTCTGCTATTTATCTAGAGTATTTTTCATTTCATTTATTGCGTTGTTCATCGTTGCTTGTTTCCTCTTTAGTTCTTCTAGGCCCTTGTTAAATGTTTCTTGCATTTTCTCTATTCTAGTTCCAAGGTTTTGGATCATGTTTACTATCATTATTCTGAATTCTTTTTCAGGTAGACTGCCTATTTCCTCTTCATTTGTTAGGTCTGGTGGGTTTTTATCTTGCTCCTTCATCTGCTGTGTGTTTTTCTGTCTTCTCATTTTGCTTATCTTAGTGTGTTTGGGGTCTCCTTTTTGCAGGCTGCAGGTTCATAGTTCCCGTTTTTTTGGTGTCTGTCCCCAGTGGCTAAAGTTTTTTCAGTGTGTTGTGTAGGCTTCCTGGTGTTCTGGTGTGTGAGCCTGGATCTTGTCTTTCTGGTGGGCATATCCACGTCTGGCAGTGTGTTTTGGGGTATCTGTGGACTTATTATGATTTGAGACAGCCTCTTTGCTGATGGCTGGGGTTTTGTTCCTGTCTTGCTAGTTGTTTGGCATAGGGTGTCCAGCACTGTAGCTTGCTGGTCGTTGAATGAAGCTGGGTGCTAGTGTTGAGATGGAGATCTCTGGGAGATTTTCATCATTCGATATTATGTGGAGCTGGGAGGTCTCTTGTGAACCAGTGTCCTGAAGTTGACTCTCCACCTCAGAGGCACAGCACGGACTCCTGGCTGCAGTACCAAGAGTCATTCATCCACACAGCTCAGAATAAAAGGGATAAAAAGTAGAAAGAAAAGAAAGAAAGAAAGGAAGAGGATAAAATAAAATAAAGATAAAATATAATAATATTATTAAAATAAAAATAATTATTAAGAAAAAAATTTTTTTAAGTAAAACAACAACAACAAAAAGACGGATGGATAGAACCCTAGGAAAAATGGTGAAAGCAAAGCTATACAGACAAAATCTCACACAGGGGCTTCCATGGTGGCGCAGTGGTTGAGAGTCCGCCTGCCAATTCAGGGGACACGGGCTCGTGCCCCGGTCTGGGAAGATCCCACATGCCGCGGAGCGGCTAGGCCCATGAGCCATGGCCACTGAGCCTGCGCATCTGGAGCCTGTGCTCCGCAACAGGAGAGGCCACAGCAGTGAGAGGCCTGCATAACGCGAAAAAAAAAAGAATCTCACACAGAAGCATACACATACACACTCACAAAAAGAGGAAAGGGGGAAAAAATAATAAATCTTGCTCTCAAAGGCTACCTCCTCAATTTAGGATGATTCGTTGTGTATTTAGGTATTCCACAGATGCAGCGTACATCAGTTTGATTTTGGACATTTAATCCACTGCTGCTGAGGCTTCTGGAAGAGATTTCCCTTTCTCTTATTTGTTCTCATAGCTCCCAGGGGCTCAGCTTTGGATTTGGCCCCGCCTCTGCGTGTAGGTCGCCAGAAGGCGTCTGTTCTTCGCTCAGACAGGACGGGGTTAAAGGAGCAGCTGACATGGGGGCTCTGGCTCACTGAGGCCGGTGGGAGGGAGGGGATCGGATGCGGAGCGATCACTGAGGCGGCAGAGGCCGGCGTGACGTTGCACCAGCCTGAGGTGCGCCGTGCATTCTCCCGGGGAAGTTGACCCTGTATCCCGGGACCCTGGCAGTGGCAGGCTGCACAGTCTCCCCAGAAGGGAGGTGTGGAGAGTGATCTGTGCTCGCACACAGGCTTCTTGGTGGCAGCAGCAGCAGCCTCAGCGTCTCATGCCCATCTCTGGGGTCCGCCCTGATAGGCGTGGCTCACGCTCGTCTCTGGAGCTCCTTTAAGCAGCGCTCTTAATCCCCTCTCCTCGCGAACCAGGAAACAAAGAGGGAAGAAAAAGTCTCTTGCCTCTTTGGCAGGTCCAGACTTTTCCCCGGACTCCCTTCCAGCTAGCCGTGGTGCACTAACCCCCTGCAGGTTGTGTTCATGCAGTCAAACCCAGTCCTCTCCCTGCGTTCCGACCGAAGCCCGAGCCTCAGCTCCCAGCCCCACCCACCCCGACGGTTGAGCAGACAATCTTCTCTGGCTGGTGAGTGCCGGTCAGCACCGATCCTCTGTGCAGGAATCTCTCTGCTTTGCCCTCCGCACCCCTGTTGCTATGCTCTCTTCCACGGCTCCGAAGCTTCCCCCCTCCGCCACCCGCAATATCCGCCCACGAAGGGGCTTCCTAGTTTGTGGAAACCTTTCCTCCTTCACAGCTCCCTCCCACTGGTGCAGGTCCCATCCCTATCCTTTTGTCTCTGTTTATTCTTTTTTCTTTTGCCCTAGCCATGTACGTGGGGAGTTTCTTGCCTTTTGGGAGGTCTGAGGTCTTCTGCCAGCATTCAGTAGGTGTTCTGTAGGAGTTGTTCCACGTGTAGATGTATTTCTGGTGCATCTGTGGGGAGGAAGGTGATCTCCACATCTTCCTCTTCCGCCATCTTACCCCTCTTAGCTCCGTGGTGAGTCTTTTTTGCAGTCTTAAGGGGAGTGCATTCAATTTTTTAGCATTATGATATTTGAGGCAACATTAAGATATGCTTTATCAGGTTAATGATGGTATTTCCTTTAATTTCTGGTTTGCTTAGTTTTTATCATAATGTTGAATTTTGTCAAATGACTTTTCTGCATCTCTTAAGAGGGTCATATGAATTTCTCTTTTTTTATTAATGAGGTATATTCATTGATTTTCAAATGTCAAACATCCCTTACATTCTCCAAATAAACTCCACTTGGGTATGATGTCTATCTTTTTTTTATATGACTGCAACTTTATTTAGTATTTTACAACTTTGCTCATGAGAGAGATTGGTCTGTAATTTCTCTTTCTTCCTTGTCAGGTTTTGGAATCAAGGTTATACTGACCACATAGAAAGAGTTAAAGATTGTTGTCATTTCTTCCTTAAATGTTTGGAAGAAGTCATCAGTGAAGTCATCTGGGCTTTGGTTTTCTTTGTGGGAATTTTTAATGACAGATTTCTTTGGTGCGTAATGGAATATTCATAGTTTCTACTTGTGACAGTGTTGATAAGTTGCATTAATTGAGAAACTTGTACATTTCATCCAGTTTTTCATATTTATTAAGGTTATTCATAATATTCTTTTGGTATCTGTGGGTTCTATAGGAACAACTTTGTATCCCTCTTATTGTCTATGTTTCTCTTATTTTGTTGTTGTTTGGCCTTTTTAGGTATTTATCAATGTTATTAATCTTTATAAAGGAACAACTTTTGATTTTGTTGATTTTTCTTAATGGAATCTTTGATTTCTGTTTCATTGATAATCCTGCCTTATCTTTATTATTATATTTTTTCATTAGGTTTGATTTGCTCTTCCTTCGCTTTCTAGCTTTTTGAGATGGAAGCTTAAACACTTAACTTTTAGCCTTCTTTTCTGTAAGAAGACTCTAAATTTTCTTTAAGACATCTTTAAGGCTATACATTTTTCTGTATGCACTACTTTGAGCACATCACACAAGTTTTGATATGTCATACATCACTATTTTTCAATTCATAATATATTCTAATTTGCATTTTGATTTCTTCTTTGACGCTTGGATAATTTTAAAGTATACTGTTTAACTTCCAGGTAGTTGGGGATTTTCTGGTGGCTTTTTAGACCTTTAGATTAGTTCCTTATTGTCAGTGAATATACTCTGAATGATTTCCTTGTTGAATATTGTAAAGCTTTTCTTTATAGCACAGGATATGGCCAATTTTAGTAAGTATTTCAAATGCACTTGAAAAGAATGTGAATTCTGTTATTTGATTCTATATATGTCAGATCAACATTGTTATTTATGTCAGTCAAGATAGTCTTTAATCTTTACTGATTTTTTTTCTATTTCTTATGTTAACTGTAGAGAGAGGTATGTTAAAACTCTCACTATCTTTGCATTTTGTCAGTTTTCTTTTACTTTTGTGAATTTTTGTCTTATGTATTTTGATTTTATGTTATTGAATACATAGAGATTTAGGATTTTGTGATCTTGCCTGTTGAGTTGATATTATAGTAAAAATGAAATATTCCTGTTTACAGCAAGAATAATTAATAGACATAAAGTCTATTTTTTTCTGATATTACCGTAGTTCCACCTACTGCCTTTTGGTTAGTATATACATGCTGTGTCTTTTTTTATCCTTTACTTTCAATCTTTCTCTATCCTTATATTTGAAGGGTGTCTCATAAACAGCATGTAGTTGGGTTTTGTTTTTAAATATGCTCTGACAATTTTAGTCTTTTCTTAGTTTATATTACCTAGTTTACATTAAATACAATTACTTATATAGTTGTGTTTATGTCTATCCTACTATTATTTGTTTTCCATTTATTATATCTGCTTTATCTTCTCTTTTGCCTTCTTTTGGATTAATTGAATTTTTGTCTTTCCATTTCCTCTGTCAGTTATACATTTATTTATGTTTATTTTAATGTTTACATGAAAGATTACAACATGCATCCTTGATATATTATGACAATACAAATTATTATTTTTACTATTTCCCAATATTGGAACTTTGGAATGTCTTAAACTCCGTTTGCTAGCTTCCTACTCTTCCCCCATCCTTTCCAGTATTTATTTGTAATGAATGTTATTTCTACACATATTTAAACATGAATATATTTCCTGATGAATACTCAATGAAATTTACCCTCATATCATTTACTCTTTATGTTTTTCTTCATTCTCATGCTTCCAACCAGGATTGCTTTCCTTCTGCCAGATTAACCCATAAGACTTTCCTCAGTGTGGGTTTAGACTAGAAGTTGGTATAATTCACTGAACTCTCAGCACTAATAAATGATAATAGGGCCCTTATAGTTGGCAGTTTGGCAGTTCTTGTGTCAAAATTTATATCACACACACCCTTATTTCTACTTATGGATGTTATCATACAGATTCATTTGTGCATCATACAATGTAAAATAAATAGCACTTGCTTGGAAATAATCTAAATATTGATTATTAGGCAGCTAGTTAAATAAATTATAGGTCATTTTCAAGATGGAAAATTTAATAACTAAAATAAGAATAAAGTAGCATTTAATGCATCAATGTAAAATGATCTCCAAAATAATACAGTTAATAAAAAAATAAGGCAAAAGAAGGCATTTCCACATATTGTAATGAGGTACTTTGATGTTCTGACCAACCTGTTAGTGAAAACAACCGTAATTTATAGGTAATATATATATATATATAATCACTGAGGGATTTTAAACAGAGTTAAAGGTCTAGGGACTTGGATGTTCAAGAAAATTCCTTTGGGAGGTTAGAATGAAGACATTTTGCTAAAGCACCTGAGTAAGATTGTCATTCTTGCTATAGCCAAGTTCTTCAAGTTTAGGATGGAGCTGTGTCTGTGGTTTCTTAGAACTCCCTCAGTTAATATGTATGTGGAGGGAAGAAGGGATGAGAGGGACAGATCATTGTAATACTCACTTTGACTTCTCTGAGGACGGCCTGGTCTCTCCTGAATTCTTTTTTTCTATCCAGCTCTGCCATCTCAGGAAAATCACCCAGAAGACAGATCTGTCTTGAAATTCTGAAAGCTATGGCTCATGTGAGCTCTAATTGTCACTTCCTGAATTTTTTCAGTTCCTATGTTTTTATTATTTGTCCTGAAAATAGGTACTGGAGTGTCTTCCAGGAATGTACTCGCAGATCTGCCATTGTCATGATTGCCTTCCCTAACTCCTCTTCTCCCCAGTCTGTCCTTGAGTGACCAGTTGACAGATTACTAGATATCTCTCATTTGTCCAGTTTTCAGTCAGGAATGCAGATAGAGCATATTCCCTCATGGGAAATATTAAAGCCTCCTTTCACAAAACTATGGCTTAATAAGGCTGTGGTGAATCACCACATGGGTCTGTGTGTAAGAAAGCTTTGATTTGTTCCACTAGTTTTTTTTAATGAGAAATAATGGGATAACTAGATAATAGCTTTCCATCTGTGAAGACCTTGAGAAGTCTGGGCAAATCTAAATGTCTAAAATATAAAGGTTAAGAACTGGTAATTCAGTTTTTTTGTTTGTTTGGTTTTGATTTTTCTAACAGATTTATTGGAGTATAATGGCCTCACAGTAATGTGTTAGTTTCTGTTGTACACCAAAGTGAATCAGCCATGTGCATACATATGTCCCCATGTCCCCTCCCTCTTGAGCCTCCCTCCCATCCTCCCTATCCCACCTCTCTAGGTTACCACAAAGCACCAAGCTGATCTCCCTGTGCTATGAGGCTGCTTCCCACCAGCTATTTTACATTCAGTATTCGGTAGTGTATACATGTCGATGCTACTCTCACTTTGCCCCAGCTTCCCCCTTCCACCCCGTGTCCTCAAATCCATTCTCCATGTGTACATCTTTATTCCTGCCCTGCAACTATGTTCATCAGTACCACATTTTATTTTTTATTTTCCATATATATGTGTTAGCATACGGTATTTGTTTTTCTCTTTCTCATTTACTTCACTCTGTATGACAGTCTAAGTCCATCCACCTCACTACAAAAATCTCAACTTCGTTTCTTTTTATGGCTGAGTAATATTACATTGTATATATGTGCCACATCTTCTTCATCCATTCATCTGTCAATGGACATTTAAGTTGATTCCATGTCCTGGCTGTTGTAAATAGTGCTGCAATGAACACTGTGGTACATGTCTCTTTTTGAATTATGGTTTTCTCAGGGAACATGCCTGGTAGTGGGATTCCTGGGTCATATGGTAGTTCTATTTTTAGTTTTTTAAGGAAACTCCGTACTGTTTTCCATAGTGGTTGTATCAATTTACATTCCCACCAACAGTGCAAGACATTTGCCTTTTCACCACACCCTTTCCAGCGTTTATGGCTTTTTTATTTTTTTTTAAATGCCCTTCTTTCCCCA
>NW_006789620.1:20285-80189 GCF_000442215.2 Lipotes vexillifer
GCCGCTCCGTGGCATGTGGGATCTTCCCGGATTGGGGCACGAACCCGTGTCCCCTGCATCAGCAGGTGGACTCTCAAACACTGCCCCACCAGGGAAGCCCCACATTGTACTTTTGATTTGCATTTCTCTATTAGTGACATTGAGCATCTTTTCATGTGCCTCTTGGCCATCTGTATGTCTTCCTTAATGAAATGTCTATTTAGATCTTCAGCCCATTTTTGGATTGGATTATTTGTTTTTTTGATATTGAGCTCCATGAGCTGTTTTGTATATTTTGGAGATTAATCCTTTGTCTGTTGTTTCATTTGCAAATATTTTCTCCCATTCTGAGGGTTGTCTTTTTGTCTTGTTTATGGTTTCCTTTTCTGTACAAAAACTTTTAAGTTTAATTAAGTCCCATTTATTTATTTTTGTTTTTATTTCCATTACTCTAGGAGGTGGGTCAAAAAAGATCTTGCTGTGGTTTATGCCAAAGAGTGTTTTTCCTATGGTTTCCTCTAAGAGTTTTATAGTGTCAGATCTTACATTTAGGTCTTTAATCCATTTGGAGTTTATTTTTGTGTATGGTGTGAGGTAGTATTCTAATTTCATTCTTTTACATGTAGCTATCCAGTTTCCCGGCACAACTTATTGGAGAGGCGGTCTTTTCTACATTGTATGTTCTTACCTCCTTTGTCGTAAATTAGGTGACCACATATACATGGGTTTATCTCTGGGTATTCTATCCTGTACCATAGATCTATATTTCTGCTTTTGTGCCAGTACCACACTGTCTTGGTTACTGGAGCTTTGTGGTATAGTTTGAAGTTGGGGAGCCTGATTCCTCCAACTCCATTTTTTCTTTCTCAAGATTTCTTTGGTTATTTGGACTCTTTTGTGTTTCTATATGAATTGTAAATTTTTTGTTCTAATTCTGTGAAGAATGCCATTGGTAATTTCATACGGATTGCATTGAATCTGTAGATTGCTTTGGGTAGTATTGTCATTTTCATAATATTGATTCTTCCAGTCCAAGAACATGGTATATTTCTCCATCTGTTTGTGTCATCTTTGATTTGTTTCATCAGTGTTTTATAGTTTTCTGAGTACAAGTCTTTCCCTTCCTTAGGCAGGTTTATTCCTGGGTATTTTATTCTTTTTGTAGTGATGGTAAATGGGATTGTTTCCTTAATTTCTCTTTCTGATTTTTCTTTGTTGATGTATAGGGATGCCAGAGATTTCTGTGCATTAAATTTGTATCCTGAAACCTTACCAAATTCATTGATTAGTTCTAGTAGTTTTCTGGTAGCATCTTTAGCATTATCTGTGTATAGTATCATGTCATCTGCAAACACTGACACTTTTACTTCTTTTCCAATTTGGATTCCTTTTATTTCTTTTTCTTCTCTGCCGTGGCTAGGACTTCCAAAACTATGCTGAATGAGAGTGGCAAGAGTGGAAATCTTTGTCTTGTTCCTGATCTTAGTGGAAATGCTTTCAGTTTTTCACCATTGAGTATGATGGTTGCTGTAGGTTTGTCATATATGGCCCTTATTATGTGGAGGTAGGTTCCCTCTATGCCCACTTTCTGGAGAGTTTTTATCATAAATGGGTGTTGAATTTTGTCAAAAGCTTTTTCACCATCTATTGAGGTGATCATAGGGTGTTTATTCCTTACTTTGTTAATATGGTGTATCATATTGATTGGTTTGCATATATTGAAGAATCCTTGCATCCCTGGGATAAATCCCACTTGATCATGGTGTATGATCCTTTTAATGTGTTGTTGGATTCTGTTTGCTAGTATTTTGTTCAGGATTTTTACATCTATGTTCATCAGTGATATTTGTCTATAATTTTCTTTTTTTGTGATATCTTTTTCTGGTTTCGGTATCAGGCTGATGGTGTCTTCGTATAATGAATTTGGGAGTGTTTCTCCCTCTGCAATTTTTTGGAAGAGTTTGAGAAGGATCAGTGTTAGCTCTTCTCTAAATGTTTGATAGAATTTGCCTGTGAAGCCATCTGGTCCTGGGCTTTTGTTTTTTGAAAGGTTTTTAATTACAGTTTCAATTTCATTCCATGTGATAAGTCTGTTTCTAATTCTTCCTGGTTCAGTCTTGGGAAATTGTACCTTTCCAAAAATTTGTCCATTTCTTAGTTGTTGTCCATTTTATTGACATATAGTTGTTTGTAGTAGTCTCTTGTAATCCTTTCTATTTCTGCAGTGTCAGTTGTGATTTCTCCTTTTTCATTTCTAATCTTATTGATTTGCGTCCTTTCCCTTTTTTTCTTAATGAGTCTGGCTAAGGGTTTCTCAATTTTGTTTATCTTCTCAAAGAACGAGATTTGAGTTTTATTGATCTTTGCTATTGTTTTCTTCATCTCTATTTCATTTATTTCTGCTATGATATTTATGATTTCTTTCCTTCTACTGACTTTGGATTTTCTTTGTTCTTTCTCTACTTGCTCTGGTGTAAGGTTAGATTGTTTATTTGAGATTTTTCTTTTTTCTTTAGGTGAGATTAAATTGCTCTATACTTCCCTCTTAGAACTGCTTTTGCTGCATTCCATAGGTTTTGGGTCGCCGTGTTTTTGTTCATTTGTTTCTATGTATTCATTGATCTCTTGGTTATTTAGTAGCATACTGTTTAGTCTCCAAGTATTTGTATTTTGTATAGTTTTTTCCCTGTAATTGATTTGTAATCAGAAAAGATGCTTGATACGATTTCAGTTTTCTTAAATTTTCAGAGGCTTGATTTGTGACCCAAGGTGTGATCTATCCTGGAGAATGTTCTGTGTGCACTTGAGAAGAAAGTGTATTCTGCCACTTTTGGGTGGAATGTTTTATAAATATCAACTAAATCTATCTGGTCTATTGTGTCATTTAAAGATTGTGTTTCCTTTTTTATTTTCTGTTTGGATGGTCTGTCCATTAGCGTAACTGTGTCCCCCACTATTATTACGTTACTGTCAATTTCTTCTTTCATGGTTTTTAACATTTTCCTTATGTATTGAGGTGCTCCTATGTTGGCTGCATAAACATTTATAATTGTTATATCTTCTTTGATTGATCCTTTGATCATTATGTAGTGTCCTTCTTTATCTCTTATAACAGTCGTTATTTAAAAGTTTATTTTATCTGATACAAGTATTGCTACTCCAGCTTTCATTTGATTTCCATTTACATAGAATACCTTTTTCCATCCCTTCACTTTCAGTCTGTAGGTGTCCCTAGATCTGAAGTGGGTCTCTTATAGACAGCATATGTATGGGTCTTGTTTTTGTATCCATTCAGCCAGTCTGTGTCTTTGGTTGGGGCATTTAATCCATTTATATTCAAGGTTATTATTGATATGTATGTTCCTATTATCATTTTCTTAGTTCCTTTATGTTTGTTTTTGTTGGTCTTTTTCTTCTCTTGTGTTTTCCACCTAGAGAAATTTCTTTAGCCTATGTTGTAAAGCTGATTTGGTGGTGCTGAATTCTCGTAGCTTCAGCTGTCTGGAAAGCTTTTGGTTTCTCAGTCGAATCTGAATGAGATCCTTGCTGGGTAGAGTATTCTTGGTTGTAGGTTTTTCTCTTTCATCACTTTAAGTATATCCTGCCACTCCCTTCTGACCTGCAGAGTTTCTGCTGAAAAATCAGCTGATAACCTTATGGGGATTCCTTTGTACGTTATTTTTTGTTTTTCCCTTCCTGCTTTTAATATTTTTCTTTGAATTTAATTTTTGTTACTTTGATTAATATGTGTCTTGGTGTGTTTTTCCTAGGGCTTAACCTGTATGGTCCTCTCTGTGCTTTCTGGACTTGGGTGACTATTTCCTTTCCCATGTTAGGGAAGTTTTTGACTATAATCTCTTTGAATATTTTCTCAGACCCTTTCTTTTTGTCTTCTTGTTCTGGGACCCCTATAATTCGAATGTTGGTGCATTTAGTGTCATCCCAAAGCTCTCTGAAATTGTCTTCAATTCTTTTCATTCTTTTTTCTTTATTCTGCTCCTTGGCAGTTATTTCCGCCGTTTTGTCTTCCAGCTCACTTATTTGTTCTTCTGCCTCAGTTATTCTGTTATTGATTTCTTCTAGTGTATTTTTCATTTCATTTATTGCGTTGTTCATCTCTGTTTATTTCTTCTTTAGTTCTTCTAGATATTTGTTAAACATTTCTTGTATTTTCTCAATCCATGCCTCCAATCTGTCTCTGAGATTCTGGATCATCTTTACTGTCATTACTCTAAATTCTTTTTTAGGTAGATTGCATATTTCCTCCTCATTTATTTGGTCTTGTAGGTTTTTACCTTCCTCCTTCATCTGTGACTTATTTTTTTGTCATCTCATTTTTTTTTCTTTTTATGTGTAGGATTGTGTTCCTGTCTTACTTGTTTGGCCTGAGGCTTCCAACACTGGAGTTTGTAGGCTGTTGGGTAGAGCTGGGTCTTGGTGCTGAGATGAGGACCTCCGTGAGCCCTCACTCTGATGAATATTCCCTGGGGTCTGAGGTTCTCTTTTAGTCCAGTCATTTGGACTTGGAGCTCCCACCACAGCAGCTTTGGCCTGGCCCCTGGCTCATGAACCAAAATCTAGCAAGCCCCATGTGGTGGCAAAAAAAAAAGGAACAATAACAAATTAAAAAATAAAATTAGACTAGGAAACAGATATGTTAGAAAGAATATAAAGATAAAAATATAGATGAATCAACAACTGGAAGGTACAAAAGTACCATAATAGTAAAAAAGAAGAGGAGGGAAAAGAAAAAAAGGGGGTAAGGAAGGCCTAGGGTGGGGTCTAAGCAAGGGTGTGGTTTGGACAGTGGGCAGGGGCTATGTTTAAGACCCGCAGGGCTGGAAAAAGCCATGGGGGAGGGACTTGGGCTCAACAGAACAGAAGGGGGCCAGGCATGCCCCCCACCCCTGGTCTCAGAGGGTGGGGGACCTCACCTGTGAGCCCAGCATGTTTCCTGGTCCCACGTTGCCAGGGCAAATGACCTCTGCTCCTCCACTGTTTGTCCCAGAGGGCACCGCCCACCTGCCTCTTTTGTTCTCCCCTCAGCCTCCTTCCTATGCCCCCAGGACCAAAGCAGCCGCAGGGAAGGGAGGCCTTGGATATCAGGGAACTGGCCTGGGAACTCAGCAGGCTCCCAGTGTCTGAGTGGGCAGGGAAAACACCCTCTGCTCCTCTCCGGCTCGTTCTGGAGGGCCCCTCTCACCTTTGATTTGTTCCACTAGTTTTTTAATGAGATGTAATGGGATAACTAGATAATAGCTTTATAACTGTGAAGACCTTGAGAAGTCTGGGCAAATGTAAATGTCTAAAGTATAAGAATTGTTAAGTCAGGTTTAACCATAAGAAATACCATTTGTCTTACATATAGCAGGCAATAAAAATGTTTATTGGATATTTGTCTTGGAGAAGAAAAATGCTTGTGATCACATATTGTGACATAATGACGAAACTGTGTCTCTAAGAAATTGTTGTATCATGTGCAATTTGTACTTTCAAAGATATAAATATAAGATACACATAAGATGGATGAAGCCCACAAGTTTGTTTTCTTAGTCTTCAAAGCTATGTGCTTTTTGTTACTTTATTTGGGAAACTCCATTTTACAATATTTGCCCACTTAATCTGAAATAATACATTTTAGACAAGCAGTTTGTTAGTTAAAAAGTCATCTGACACTTCCTGGCTCTGTCCCCCACACCCTGGCTGGGTGGGCAGCGGCCCCACAGCTCAGCTGGCAGCAGTGGCCGGCTGCACTACTCTGTAGCCCCTTTTGCCAGCATGCCATTGTGGACCCTGCCTGGCCCTGGCCGCAGCTTCCTCCCCACCCCTGCCCAAGAGGAAGTGCTGGGGCAGAGGCCACCTGCCAGATGCTTGGGAGGACAGCGCAGGGCTGTCCAAGAAGTGCCCATTCTCACTGGTACTAGACGAGGGTGGCCCCACTGGCAGTGCACTCTACAGGTCCATCACCCCACCCCACCATGCCCCCTGCTGCTGACCTTGGCCCAAGGCTGACCCAGAGCCTCGACCCTTGTGTTGCATCTCTGTGTTCAGTGGACACCACTCTCTGCTCATGCACACTCACATCCAGGACTCCGTCTACAACTTCCTCCAGCACCTCCAACTGGAAGTGTTTTGTCTTCCTCATTGTCCTGGTCTGACATCTTCAGCATGCTGTCCACTGTCGAGCTGTATGTTGCCAAGCCACGGGGACCCTCTTCTGGATGGAGATTGTCCTGGTCATGTTCTTTGGGATGGAGTAAGTGCTCCACCTCTGGTCAGCAGGGTGCTGCAGTGAGTACGGGACATCTGGGGCCAGCTGCACTTTGCCTGGAAACCCATTTCCATCATTGACCTCATCGCTGCCAAGGCCTCCATGGTTGTCCTCTAAGTGGGCTCTAAAGGGCAGGTGTTTGCCACCTTGGCCAACAGGGGCATCTGCTTCATCCAGATCCTGAGGATGCTGCACGTTGACTGCCAGGGTTGCTGGGCTCCATGGTCCATCCTCCACCAGGAATTCCTGTGTATCAGCTTTCTGGACCTCATCTTCTCCTCCCACTTTATGTATCTAGCCAAGAAGGACACCATGAAGGAGGAATCCAGCCGAGTCGAGTTTGGCAGCTACGCGGATGCCCTGTGTGTGGGGGGTGGTCATGGTCACCACCATTGTCTATGGTAACAAGGTGCCCCAGACATGGGTCCAGAAGTTATGGCCTCTTGCTTTTCTGTCTTTGCCATCTCCTCCTTTGCACTCCCAGTGGAAATTCTAGGCTCTGGTTTTGCACTGAAGGTCCAGCAGAAGCAAAGGCAGAAGCATTTCAACCAGCGGATCCTGGTGGCAGCCTCGCTTATTCAGATGGCATGGCTGTGCTATGTGGCCGAGAACCCCGACTCCTCCAACTAGAAATTCTACATCCAGAAGCCCTCCTGGAGCTACACTCTGCTCTTCCCCAGTCCCAAGCCCAAGAAGTCTGTCATGGTAAAGAAAAAAATAAAGTTCAAACTGGAAAAGGACAATGGGATGAGTTCTGGAAAGAAGATGCTAGTGGTCTCCCACATCACATGCAACCCTGTATGGGAGGAGCAGAGGCCTGACCATTTCTCGGTAAACAGATATGACAATTATGCCAGGCTTTTCCATCTGGACACATTTGCCCAAAGTCATCCTACTGCTACCCATCTCTTCATGATGAAAAGTTGTCCACTCAAATTTTAAGAGATATTTTTTCTGATTTAAAAAGTGGTATATGCTCAATATAGAGCATATGAAACATACAGAAAAGAATAATGAAGAAAAGACCTTTTCCCTTACCACCCAGAGATAGCAACTCTTAGGTTTTGGACATAGGCCCAACAAACACCTGGGTTGGTTCCACCTAGACTCTTCAGTATTGTTCCTGATTTTATCATTTGTTCTGACATGGTTGTTACCATATATCATTTGAAGTTCTTGTAAAGTTGTTTTTTTTGCTGTGACCTATCAAATATTTATGCCAGTGACTTGTGTTCTTTACCTGGTGCATTAGGAAAGATCTGTAGGCAAATTTGGAAATACAATGGGCAAGGATTCACAGACATGTTTCTGATTTTGTTGAAATTGGATGCAACATTTTACTGTTTTGATTGGTGGTGTACATGCTTTTTAAACTCTTTCTCTGTCAAAGAAGACACAATATATGTAGTATTTAAATTACCATTGATTCAGGTGCAGAGTCAAGATGGTGGAGAGGGAGGATGTGGAGTTCATGTCTCCCCACAACTAGGGCACCTACCACACACAGGTGGAGGACTTTGACACCCAGGGGGATGGGAGGAAGCCCCAAGCAACCAGGTAGGATGTGGTGGGGAGCGAGTGGGAAGAAGTGGAGACCGGTTTGGACCAGTGCCCCTGAGGGTTGGCTGGGGCAGGGGAAGCGTTCCCATTCCTGGAGGGACCCTCAGGGGTTTGGAGGATCAGGTGAGAACATGGCTAGTGTTTCCCCTGCCCTATCAGGCCCCAGGAAGCCTGCGTGGGTCCTGGGCCGGGTCCCCCACCTTCTGGGCCCCCCTCTGGCCGCGTGGGTCCTAGGGTTTTAGGATGGAGCAGGGAGAAGAAGAGGAGAGGTGAATGGGGAGGGACTCTCCAGGATCAGAGGATCGGAAGGAATGTGCCTAGGATTTCTCCCACCCACTCGGGCTCAGGGACCCTGCTAGGGTCCCGGGCCTGGTCTTCCACTCTCTGAGGCCAGAGGGACTCCAGAACACCTCCAGCTGTGCTGAGCCTAAGCCCCGTCCCTCACCCCCACAGAGCCTTTTCCAGCTACGTGGGACCTAAGCCTAGACCCCACTCACCACCTAAACTCTGCCCCTGCCTAAGCTCTGCACCCCACAGCCAAGGCGTTTTCTGGCTTTTTTTCCCCTCTTCTTTGCTACTGTAGTTCTCTTTTACCTCTCATTTGTTGTTTCACATATAATTTTATTTTTTCTAATATATCTGTTAGATTTCTAATCTTATTTTATTTTTTACTCTTTCTTATTGTTCTGCTCCTTTTTTATCTTTTTGCCACCCCACATAACTTGTGGGATATTCGTTCATGGGCCAGGGGTTGGGCCTGAGCTCCTGCGGTGAGAGCTTCTTTCCGAAGCACTGGACTAACATAGAACTTAAGACCCCAGGGAATATTCGTCAGAGTGAGGTCTCCCAGAGGTCCTCATCTTGGCACCAAAACCTGGCTTTATCCAACAGCCTACAAGCTCCAGTGCTGGAAGCCTCAGGCCAAACAGCCAGCAATACAGGAACACAATCTCACCCATCCAAAAAAAAGAAAAATGAGATGACAAAAATATATGTTACAGATGAAGGAGCAAGGTAAAAACCTACAAGACCAAATAAATGAAGAAATTTATTTATAGGCCACCTACCTGAAAAGGGATTCAGATTAATGATAGTAAAGATGATCCAGAATCTCGGAAATAGAATGGAGGCCGGATGAAGAAAATACAAGAAATGTTTAACAAATACCTAGAAGAACTAAAGAACAAACAAACAGAGATGGACAACACACTAAATGAACTTAAAAATACAGTAGAAGGAATCAATAATAGAATAACTGAAGCAGAAGAACGAATAAGTGAGCTGGAAGACAAAATGGTGGAAATAACTGCCAAGGAGCAGAATAAAGAAAAAAGAATGAAAAGAATTGAAGACAATTTCAGAGACCTCTGGGACGACACTAAATGCACCAAGATTCGAATTATAGGGGTCCCAGAACAAAAAGAGAAAAAGAAAGCGTCTGAGAAAATATTCAAAGAGATTATAGTCAAAAACTTCCCTAACATGGGAAAGGAAGTAGTCACCCAAGTCCAGGAAGCACAGAGAGGACCATACAGGTTAAGCCCTAGGGAAAACACACTGAGACACATATTAATCAAAGTAACAACACCCAGAGCAGAGCCCATGTTTCCGCAGAGCTGGAAGTCCTGGCTCAGGGTGTCTTCCCTCTGCCGTCATGGAACTTCCCCAGAGCCCGAGGGGAGGGCGGCCTCACTGAGACTGCGGGCTCTGGAGGGGCCCTGGCGGCCAAAGCCGCGACAGTCCTGGGGACTGTCAACAAGTAACATAAAGACAAAACAGAAAAACAAGGAGGTTTGTGCCTGAGATCATGTTGATGAGAAACTAGGGATGGCCACCTTGTCCCAGGGACGAGGGAAAGATGGCAGAAGAGTAAGACATGGAGATCACCTTCCTCCCCACAGATACACCAGAAATACATCTACATGTGGAACAACTCCTACAGAACACCTACTGAACCCTGGCAGAAGACCTTAGACCTCCCAAAAGGCAAGAAACTCCCAAAGTACCTGGGTAGGGCAAAAGAAAAAAGAATAAACAGAGACAAAAGGATAGGGACGGGACCTGCACAAGTGGGAGGAAGCTGTGAAGGAGGAAAGGTTTCCACACACTAGGAAGCCCCTTTGCGGGCTGAGACTGTGGGTGGCAGAGGGGGAAAGCTTCAGAGCCGCGGAGGAGAGCATAGCAACAGGGGTGCGGAGGGCAAAGCGGAGAGATTCCCGCACAGAGGATCGGTGCCGACGGGCACTCACCAGCCAGAGAGGCTTGTCTGCTCACCTGCCGGGGTAGGCGGGGCTGGGAGCTGAGGCTTGGGCTTCTGTCGGAACGCAGGGAGAGGACTGGAGTTGGCGGCGTGAACACAGCCTGCAGGGTGTAAGTGCACCACGGCTACCTGGGAGGGAGTCCGGGAAAAAGCCTGGACCTACCGAAGAGGCAAGAGACTTTTTCTTCCCTCTTTGTTTCCTGGTGTGCGGTGAGAGGGGATTAAGAACACTGCTTAAAGGAGCTCCAGAGATGGGTGTGAGCCGTGGCTAAAAGCACAGACCCCAGAGACGTGCAGGAGACACTAAGACTGCTGCTGCCACCACCAAGAAGCCTGTGTGCCAGCACAGGTCACTATCCACACCCCTCTTCCGGGGAGCCTGTGCAGCCCTCTAGTGCCAGGGTCCCATGATCCAGAGACAACATCAGCAGGAGAACGCACGGCGTGCCACAGGCTGGTGCAATATCACGCTGGTCTCTGCCGCTGCAGGCTCGAACCGCACTCCGTGCCCCTCCCTCCCCCAGGCCTGAGTGAGTCAGAGTCCCCGAGTCAGCTGCTCCTTTAACTCCGTCCTCTCTGAGCGAAGAACAGACGCCCTCAGGCGACCTACACGCAGAGGTGGGGCCATATCCAAAGCTGAGCCCCTGGGAGCTGTGAGAACAAAGAAGAGAAAGGGAAATCTCTCCCAGCAGCCTCAGAAACAGTGGATTAAAGCTCCACAATCAACTTGATGTACCCTGCATCTGTGGAATACCTGAATAGCCAACGAATCATCCCAAATTGAGGAGGTGGACTTTGGGAGCAAAGATACATTATTTTTTCCACTTTTTTTCCTCTTTTTGTGAGTGTGTATGTGTATGCTTCTGTGTGAGATTTTGTCTGTATACCTTTGCTTCCACCATTTGTCCTAGGGTTCTATCCTTCCATATTTTTGTTTATAGTTTTTCTTAATAATTATTTTTTTATTTTAATAACTTTATTATATTTTATCTTACTTTATTTTACTTTATCTTCTCTCTTTCTTTTTTCCTTCCTTCCCTCCTCCCTCCCTCCCTCCCTCCTTTCTTTCTTTCTTTCTTTCTTATTTTCTTTCTTTCTTTCTTTCTCTCTCTCTCTCTCTCTCTTTCTTTCTTTCTTTCTACTTCTATTAATTATTCCTTTCAACTTTTCCTCCTTTTTATTGTGAGCAGTGTGGATGAAAGGCTCCTAGTGCTGCAGCCAGGAGTCAGTGCTGTGCCTCTGAGGTGAGAGAGCCAACTTCAGGACACTGGTCCACAAGAGACCTCCCAGCTCCACATAATACCAAATGGTGAAAAACTCCCAGAGATTCCCATCTCAACACCAGCACCCAGCTTCACTCAACGAGCAGCAAGCTACAGTGCTGGACACCCTATGCCAAACATCTAGCAAGACAGGAATGCAACCCCATCCATTAGCACAGAGGCTGCCTAAAATCATAATAAATCCACAGACACCCCAAAACACACCACCAGATGTGTACCTGCCCACCAGAAAGACAAGATCCAGGCTCATCCACCAGAACACAGGCACTAGTCCCCTCCACCAGGAAGCCTACACAACCCACTGAACCAACCTTAGCCACTGGGGACAGATGCAAAAAACAACGGGAACTACGAACCGGCAGCCTGCAAAAAAAAAGACCCCAAACACAGTAAGATAAGCAAAATGAGAAGACAGAAAACCACACAGCAGTTGAAGGAGCAAGATGAAAACCCACCAGACCTAAAAAATGAAGAGGAAATAGGCAGTCTACCTGAAAAAGAATTTAGAATAATTCTGAATTAGTAAAGATGATTGAAAATCTTGGAAACAGAATAGAGAAAATGCAAGAAACATTTAGCTAGGACCTAGAAGAACAAAAGATGAAACAAACAATGATGAACAACACAATAAATGAAATTGAAAATACTCCAGATAGGATCAATAGCAGAATAGCTGAGGCAGAAGAACGGATAAGTGACCAGGAAGACAAAATAATGGAAATAACTACTCCAGAGCAGAATAAAGAAAAAAGAATGAAAAGAACTGAGGACCATCTCAGAGAACTCTCGGACAACATTAAACACACCAACATTCGAATAATAGGGGTTCCAGAAGAAGAAGAGAAAAAAAAGGGACTGAGGAAACATTTGAAGAGATTTTAGTGGGAAACATCCCTAATATGGGAAAGGAAATAGTTAATCAAGTCCAGGAAGCACAGAGTCGCATACAGGAAAATTCCAAGAGGAAACATGCCAAAACACATATTAATCAAACTGTCAAAAATTAAATACAAAGAAAACCTATTAAAAGTAACAAGGGAAAAACAACAAATAACACACAAGGGAATCCCCATAAGGTTAACAGCTGAGCTTTCAGCAGAAACTCTGCAAGCCAGAAGGGACTGGCAGGACATATTTAAAGTGATGAAGGAGAAAAACCTGCAACCAAGATTACTCTACCAAGCAAGGAACTCTTTGAGATTTGATGGAGAAATTAAAACCTTTACAGACAAGCAAAAGCTGAGAGAGTTCAGCACCACCAAACCAGCTTTACAACAAATGCTAAAGGAACTTCTCTAGGCAAGAAACAAAAGAGAAGGGAAAGACCTATGATAACAAACCCCAGCCAATTAAGAAAATGGGAATAGGAACATACATATCAATAATTACCTTAAACGTAAATGGAATAAATGCTCCCACCAAAAGACACAGATTTGCTGAATGGATACAAAAACAAGACCCATATATATATACTGTCTACAAGAGCTACCACTTCACACCTAGAGACACATACAGACTGAAACTAAGGGGATGGAAAAAGATATTCCATGCAAGTGGAAACCAAAAGAAAGCTGGAGTAGCAACTCTCATATCAGACAAAATAGACTTTAAAATAAAAAGTATTCGAAGAGACAAAGAAAGGCACTACATGATGACCAAGGTATCGATCCAAGAAGATATAACAATTGTAAATATTTATGCACCCAACATTAGAGCACCTCAATATATAAGGCAAATACTAACAGCGATAAAAGAGGATATCGACAGTAACACATTCATAGTGGGGGATTATAACACCCCACTTTCACCAATGGACAGATCAACCAAAATAAAAATAAATAAGGAAACAGAAGCTTTAAATGATACATTAAACAAGATGGACTTAATGGATATTTATAGGCCATTCTATCCCAAAACAACAGAATACACATTCTTCTCAAGTGCACATGGAACATTCTCCAGAATAGATCATATCTTGGGTCACAAATCAAGGCTTCATAAATTTAAGAACACTGAAATTGTATCAAGTATCTTTTCTGACAACAACGTTATGAGACTAGATATCAATTACAGGAAAAGATCTGTAAAAAATACAAACACATGGAGGCTAAACAATACACTACTTAATAACGAAGTGATCATTGAAGAAATCAAAGAGGAAATCAAAAAATACCTGGAAACAAATGACAACGGAGACAAGATGACCCAAAAAGTATGGGATGCAGCAAAAGCAGTTCTAAGAAGGAAGTTTATAGCAATACACTCCTACATTAAGAAACAGAAAACATCTCGAATAAAAAACTTAACTTTGCACCTAAAGCAATTAGAGAAAGAAGAATAAAAAACCCAAAAGTTAGCAGAAGGAAAGAAATCATATAAATACGACCAGAAATAAAGGAAAAAGTAATGAAGGAAACGATAGCAAAGATCAATAAAACTAAAAGCTGGTTCTTTGAGAAGATAAACAAAATTGATAAACCAATAGCCAGACTCATCAAGAAAAAAAGGGAGAAGACTCATATCAATAGAATTAGAAATGAAAAAGGAGAAGTAACAACTGACACTGCAGAAATACAAAAGGTCATGAGAGATTACTACAAGCAACTCTATGCCAATAAAATGGACAACCTGGAAGAAATGGACAAATTCTTAGAAATGCACAACCTGCCAAGACTGAATCAGGAAGAAATAGAAAATATGAACAGCCCAATCACAAGCACTGAAATTGAAACTGTGATTTAAAATCTCCCGACAAACAAAAGCCCAGTGCCAGATGGCTTCACAGGCGAATTCTATGAAACATTTATAGAAGAGTTAACACCTATCCTTCCCAAACTCTTCCAAAATATAGCAGAGGGAGGAACACTCCCAAACTCATTCTATGAGGCCACCATCACCTTGATACCAAAACCAGACAGGGATGTCACAAACAAAGAAAACTACAGGCCAATATCACTGATGAGCATAGATGCAAAAATCCTCAACAAAATACTAGCAAACAGAATCCAACAGCACATTAAAAGGATCATACACCATGATAAAGTGGGGTTTATTCCAGGAAGGCAAGGATTCTTTAATATATGCAAATCAATCAATGTGATAAACCATATTAACAAATTGAAGGTGAAAAACCATAGGATCGTCTCAATAGATGCAGAGAAAGCTTTCGACAAAATTCAACACCCATTTATGATAAAAGCCCTGAAGAAAGTAGGCATAGAGGGAACTTTCCTCAACATAATAAAGGCCATATATGACAAACCTGCAGCTAACATCGTCCTCAATGGTGAAAAAGTGAATGCATTTCCACTAAGATCAGGAACAAGACAAGGTTGCCCACTCTCTCCACTCTTATTCAACAGAGTTTTGGAAGTTTCAGCCCCAGCAATCAGAGAAGAAAAAGAAATAAAAGGAATCCAAATCGGAAAAGAAGAAGTAAAGCTGTCACTGTTTACAGATGACATGATATTATACCTAGAGAATCCTAAAGATGCTACCAGAAAACTACTAGAGCTAATCAATGAATTTGCTAAAGGAGCAGGATACAAAATTAATGCACAGAAATCTCTGGCATTCCTATAGACTAATGATGAAAAATCTAAAAGTGAAATCAAGTACACTCCCATTTACCATTGCAACAAAAGAATAAAATATCTAGGAATAAACCTACCTAAGGAGACAAAAGACCTGTACGCAGAAAATTATAAGACACTGATGAAAGAAATTAAAGCTGATACAAATAGATGGAGAGATATATCATGTTCTTGGATTGGAAGAATCAACACTGTGAAAATGACTCTACTACCCAAAGCAATCTACAGATTTAATGCAGTCCCTAACAAATTACCACTGGCATTTTTCACAGAACTAGAACAAAAAATTTCACAATTTGTATGGAAACACAAAAGACCTCGAATAGCCAAAGCAATCTTGAGAACGAAAAACGGAGCTGGATGAATCAGGCTCCCTGACTTCAGACTATACTACAAAGCTACAGTAATCAAGGCAGTATGGTACTGGCACAGAAAGAGAAAGATAGATCAATGGAACAGGATAGAAATCCCAGAGATAAACGCACACACATATGGTCACCTTATCTTTGATAAAGGTGGCAGGAATGTACAGTGGAGAAAGGACAGCCTTTTCAATAAGTGGTGCTGGGAAAACTAGACAGGTACATGTAAAAGTATGAGATTAGATCACTCCCTAACACCATACACAAAAATAAGCTCAAAATTGATTAAAGACCTAAATGTAAGGCCAGAAACTATCAAACTCTTAGAGGAAAACGTTGGCAGAACACTCTATGACATAAATCAGAGCCAGATCCTTTTTGACCCACCTCCTAGAGAAATGGAAATAAAAACAAAAATAAACAAATGGGACCTAATGAAACTTCAAAGCATTTGCACAGCTAAGGAAAGCATAAACAAGACCAAACGACAACCCTTAGAATGGGGGAAAATATTTGCAAATGAAGCAACTGACAAATGATTAATCTCCGAAATTTATAAGCAATTCATTCATCTCAATAACAAAAAACAGACAAACCAATCCAAAAATGGGCAGAAGACCTAAATAGACATTTCTCCAAAGAAGATATACAGACTGCCAACAAACACATGAAAGAATGCTCAACATCATTAATCATTAGAGAAATGCAAATCAAAACTGCTGAAATATCATCTCACACCGATCAGAATGGCCATCATCAAAAAATCGAGAAAGAATAAATGCTGGAGAGGGTGTGGAGAAAAGGGAACACTCTTGCACTGCTGGTGGGAATGTGAATTGGTACAGCCACTATAGAGAACAGTATGGAGGTTCCTTAAAATCTCCAAATAGAACTACCATATGACCCAGCACTCCCACTACTGGGCATATACCCTGAGAAAACCATAATTCAAAAAGAGTCATGTACCAAAATATTCATTGCAAGTCTATTTACAATAGCCTGGAGATGGAAACAACCTAAGTGTCCATCATTGGATGACTGGATAAAGAAGATGTGGCACATATATACAATGGAATATTACTCAGCCATAAAAAGAAACGAAATTGAGCTATTTGTAATGAGGTGGATAGACCTAGAGTCTGTTATACAGAGTGAATTAAGGCAGAAAGAGAAAGACAAATACCACATGCTAACACATATATATGGAATTTAAGGAAAAAATGTCATGAAAAACCTAGGGGTAAGACAGGAATAAAGACACAGACCTACTAGAGAATGGACTTGAGGATGTGGGAAGGGGGAAGGGTGAGCTGTGACAAAGTGAGAGAGGCATGGACATATATACACTACAAAACATAAGGTAGATAGCTAGTGGGAAGCAGCCGCATCACACAGGGAGATCAGCTCGGTTCTTTGTGACCATCTGGAGAGGTGGGATAGGGAGGGTGGGAGGGAGGGAGACACAAGAGGGAAGAGATATGGGAACATGTGTATATGTATGGCTGATTCGCTTTGTTATAGAGCAGAAACTAACACACCATTGTAAAGCAAGTATACTCCAATAAAGATGTAAAAATAAATCAAAGTAAGAAAAATTAAATTCAAAGGAAAATATTAAAAGCAGGAAGGGAAACACAAAAAAATAACATACAAAGGAATCCCCATAATGTTATCAGCTGATTTTTCAGCAGAAACTCTGCAGGTCAGAAGGGAGTGGCAGGATATACTTAAAGTGATGAAAGAGAAAAACCTACAACCAAGAATACTCTACCCAGCAAGAATCTCATTCAGATTCAACTGAGAAACCAAAAGCTTTCCAGGCAACCGAAGTTAAGAGAATGCAGCACCACCAAACCAGCTTTACAGCATATGCTAAAGAAACTTCTCTAGGTGGTAAACACAAGAGAAGAAAAATACCAACAAAAACAAACACAAAAGAACTAAGAAAATGATAATAGGAACATACATATCAATAATAACCTTGAATATATATGGATTAAATGCCCCAACCAAAAGACACAGACTGGTTGAATGGATACAAAAACACCACCCATATATATTCTGTCTATAAGAGACCCACTTCAGATCTAGGGACAATTACAGACTGAAAATGAAGGGAGGCAAAAGTGCTCCGTGCAAATGGAAATCAAAAGAAAGCTGGAGTACAAATATCCATAACAGATAAAATACTTTAAAATAAAGACTGTTACAAGAGTCCAAGAGATCAATCCACGAAGAAGATATAACAATTATAAATATTTATGCACCCAACATAGGACCATGTCAATACATAAGGTAAATGCTAACCACCTTAAAAGGGGAAATCAACAGTAACACAATAGTAGTACGGGACTCTAACACCATAGTAACACCAATGCACAAGTCATCAAGACAGAAAATAAATAAGGAAACACAAGCTTTAAACGACACAATAGCCTAGACAGGTTTAATTGATACTTATAGGACATTCCACCCAAATGTGGCAGAATACACTTTCTTCTCAAGTACACACGGAACATTCTCCAGGATACATCACTCCTTGGGTCACAAATCAAGCCTCGGATAATCTAAGAAAACTGAAGTCATATCAAGCATCTTTTCTGACTAGAAGTAAATTACAGGGGAAAAAAAACTATACAAAACACAAATACCTGGAGACTAAACAGCATGCTACTAAATAGCCAAGAGATCACTGAAGAAATATGTAGAAACAAATGAAAAAAAAATGACAACCCAAAACCTATGGGATGCAGCAAAAGCAGTTCTAAGAGGGAAGTATAGAGCAATTCAATCTCACCTCAAGAAAAAAGAAAAATCTCAAATAAACAATCTAAACTTACACCAGAGCAAGTAGAGAAAGAAGAAAAAAGGAAACCCAAAGTCAGTAGAAGGAAAGAAATCATAAATATCATAGCAGAAATAAATGAAATAGAGATGAAGAAAACAATAGCAAAGATCAATAAAACTAAAATCTTTGAGAAGATAAACAAAATTGATAAAACTTTAGCCAGACTCATTTAGAAAAATAGGGAGAGGACACAAATCAATAAAATTAGAAATGAAAAAGGAGAAATCACAACTGACACTGCAGAAATACAAAGTATTACAAGAGACTACTGCAAACAACTATATGCCAATAAAATGGACAACCATGGAGAAATGGACAAATTCTTGAATAGGTACAATTTTCCAAGGCTGACCAGAAAGAAATAGAAAATATGAACAGATCAATCACAAATAATGAAGTTGAAATTCTAATTTAAAAATATTCCAACAAACAAAAGTCCAGAACAAGTTGGTTTCACAGGAGAATTCTATGAAACATTTAGAGAAGAGAAAACACATATCCTTCTCAAACCATTCCAAGAACTTGCATAGGAAGGAACACTCCCAACTCATTCTATGAGGCCACCATCAGCCTGATACCAAAACCAGACAAAGATACCACACACAAAAAGAAGCAAATTACAGGCCAATATTACTGGTGAATATAGATGTAAAACTCCTGAACGAAATACTAGCAAACAGAATCCAACAACACATTCGAAGTATCATACACCATGATCAAGTGGGATTTCTCCCAGGAATGCAAGGATTCTTCAATATATACAAATTAGTCAATGTGATACACCATATTAATAAATTAAGGAATAAAAACCATATGATGATCTCAATAGATGCAGAAAAAGCGTTTGACAAAATTCAACACACATTTATGATAAAAGCTCTCCAGAAAGTGGGCATAGAGGGAACCTACATCAACATAATAAAGGACATAAATGACAAACCCACAGCAAATACCATTCTCAATGGTGAAAAATTTAAAGCATTTCCACTAAGATCAGGAACAAGAGAAGGATACCCTCTCTCACCACTCTTATTCAATATACTATTGGAAGTTTTAGCCACAGCAGTCAGAGAAGAAAGAGGAAAAAAAATTGGAAAAGAAGAAGTAAAACTGACACTGTTTGTAGATGACATGTTACCATACATAAAGAATCCTAAAGATGCCACCAGAAAACTACTAGAACTAATCAATGAATTTGGTAAGGTTGCAGGCAAAATTAATGCACAGAAATATCCTGCATTCCTATACACCAACAATGAAAAATCAGAAAGAGAATTTAAGGAAACAATCCCTTTTACCATCACAACAAAAAGAAAAAAATACCTAGGAATAAACCTACCTAAGGAGGCAAAAGACCTGTACTCAGAAAACTATAAAACACTGATGAAAGAAATCAAAGATGACATGAACAGATGGAGAAATATACCATATTCTTGGATTGGAAGAATCAATATTGTGAAAATGACTATACTACCCAAAGCAATCTACAGATTCAAGCAATCCTTATCAAATCTCCAATTGCATTTTCACAGAATTAGAACAAAAATTTTACAATTCGTTTGGAAACAAAAAATACTTCGAATAACAATAGCAACCTTGAGAAATAAAAACAGAGCTGGAGGAATCAGGCTTCCCAACTTCAAACTATGCTACAAAGCTACAGTGCTCAACAGTATGGTACTTGCACAAAAACAGAAATTCAGATCAACAGAACAGGATTGAAAGCCCAGAGATAATCCAATGCACATATGGTCACCTAATTTTTGACATAGGAGGCAAGAACATACAGTGGAGAAAAGACAGCCACTTCAATATGTGGTGTTGGGGAAACTGGACAGCTACATGTACAAGAATAAAATTAGAACACTATCTAACACCATACATAAAAATAAACTCCAAATGGATTAAAGAATTAAATGTAAGACTGGATACTATAAAACTCTTAGAGGAAAGCATAGGAGAAACACTCTTTGACATAAACCATAGCAAGATGTTTTTTGACCCATCTTCTCAAGTAATGAAAATAAAAACAAAACAAATGGGACCGAATTAAACTTAAAACCTTTTGCACAGCAAAGGAAACCATAAACAAGAGGAAAAGACCATCCTGAGAATTGGAGAAAATATTTTCATACGAAGCAACAGACAAAGGATTATTCTCCAATATATGCAAACATCTCATGGAGGTCAATGTCAAAAAATAATGCAATCCAAAAATGAGAGGAAAACCTAAATATACATTTCACTAAAGAAGACATACAGATGGCTAAGAAGCACATGAAAAGCTGCTCAACATCACTAATTATTAGAGAAATGCAAATCAAAACTACGATGAAGTATCACCTCACACCAGTCAGAATGACCATCATCAAAAGATCTACAAGTCATAAATGCTGGAGAGGGTGTGGATAAAATGGAACCCTCTTGCACTGTTGGTGGGAATGTAAATTGGAACAGCCACTGTGGAGAACAGTATGGAAGTTCTCTAAAAAACTAAAAATAGAACTACCATATGACCCTGCAATCCCATTACTGGGCATATTCCCTGAGAAAACCATAATTCAAAAGGACACATGTACCCCAGTGTTGATTGTAGCACTATTTACAATAGCCAGGACATAGAAACAACCTAAATGCCCAATGACAGATGAATGGATAAAGAAGATGTGGTACATATATACAATGGAATATTACTCAGCCATAAAAGGGAATTTAATTGGGTCATTTGTAGAGATGTGGATGGACCCTGAGTCTATCATACAGAGTGAAGTAAGCCAGAAAGAGAAAAACAAATATTCTATATTAACACATATTTGTGGAATCTAGAAAAATGGTATAGATGAACCTATTTGCAAGGCAGGAATAGAGATGTAGACATAGAGAATGGACATGTGGGCACATGTGGGAAGGGGAGGGTGGGACGAATTGGGAGATTAGGATTGACATATATAGAGTACCATGCATAAAATAGATAGCTAGTGGGAACATGCTATAAAGCACAGGATGCTCAGCTTGGTGCTCTGTCAGATGGGTGAGATGTGGGGGATGGGAAGGAGGTCTAAGAGGGAGGGGATATAGGTATACATATAGCTTATTCATTTCCTTTTACAGCAGAAACTAACACAACATTGTAAAGCAATTATTCTCCAGTAAAGAATAAAAGTATCATTTCAAAAAATAAATTACTATTGATTCATAAGTGGGTATATATAAATATGACTTCAAACACAAACCCCCCAAATAATGAATAATATATAAAAGAAGAAAGAAACAAATACACAGAATTGGGGATTTTATTACACCTATCTCAAAAGTTAATAGAACAAGCAGACAGAAAAGCAGTAAGGATATAGCTGTGAAAAATACTTTCAACCAAGTTGATCTAATTAACACTTATAGAACACTCCTCCCAACAATAGCATAGAACATACTGTTTTCAAGTGTACACAGAACATTTACCAAGATAGGCCATGTTCTGAACCATAAAAAGAAATCCTAACAAAATAAAATGATTCAAATGATATATAAATATGTCCTCTAACCACAATTGAATTAAATTGAAAATCAATAATAAAAAGATATCTGGAAAATCCTCAAATATTTGGAAACTAAGAAATATGCTTCAAGATAGCACAATGTCAGAGAAGAAATCCAAATTAAAACTAGAAAATATTTTGAACTTAATGAAAATGAAAATACAGCATATGAAAATGTGTAGGTTTTGCTAAGGGCAGCGCTTAAGAAGCAGTTCAGGGCACACTAGAAAAGAATGGTCTCCAGTCAGCCTCAGCTTCTACCATAAGATACTAGAAAAAGAATCACGAATTAAACCCCAAATAAGTAGAAAACAAGAAAATGCTAAAGATCAGAAGGGAGAAGGGAAACAAATGAAATGGAACACACAAAAACAAAAGAAAAAATAATGAAACCAAAAGCTGATTTTTTCTGTTTTAGGATCAATACAGTTGATAAAGCCTTATCGATACATATCAGGAAAAGAGGAGAGAAGACATAGATTATCAGTGTCAGAAATGAGAGATATGGCAGTACAGATTCTACAGATATAAAAAAGATCATAAGGGAATATGCTACACAATTGTTTAAATTCAGCAAATTAGATGAAATGGGCAAATTTCTCAAAAGATGTAAACTACTCAAGAAATAGATAAACTGAGTAGGTCCCTATCTTCTAATAAAGTCAAGGCTAAAGTTCAAAACACTCCAGGACCACATGGCTGAACTGGTGAATCCTGCCTAGCATTTAAGAAAAACTAAAATCAATTATAGACAACATTTTCTAGAACATAGAAATGGAGGGAATACTTCCAAGCTCATTATGAGGCACTGATCAGCATTGCCCTGATCTGAAAACCAACCAAAGACATTAAGAAAAGAAATCTAGGGCTTCTCTGGTGGTGCAGTGGTTAAGAATCTGCCTGCCAATGCGGGGGACACAGGTTCGAGCCCTGGTCCGGGAAGATCCCACATGCCACAGAGCAGCTAAACCTGTGCACCACAACTACTGAGCCCACACGCCACAACTACTTAAGCCCACACACCTAGATCCTGTGCTCTGCAAAAAGAGAAGCCACCTCAATGAGAAGTCCGCACACCACAACGAAGAGTAGCCCTACTAACCGCAACTAGAGAAAGCCCTCATGCAGGAATGAAGACCCAACACAGCCAAACATAAATAAATAAATAAAAATGTAAAAACATAGGGGAAAATAAAGAAATCTATAGCTAAGTATCCCTCATGAACATAGATGTAAAAATTCCTGAGCAAAATCTTAGCAAATCAAATCCAATTACATATTAAAAGAATAATACATCATGACTAACTGGGGTTCAGGAATACAAAGTTAGTTTGACATTTTAGAAAGTCAGGCAATTAACCATATTAACACATTAAAAACAAGATGATCATCTCAGTCGATGCAGAAAAAGAATTTGACAAAATCCAACAGCCACTTATTACAGACGCTCTCAGCAAATAGAAAATAGAAAGGGTCTTCCTCAACCTGATAAATGTTATCAATAATAAACTGCATCTATAACTTAATGAAGAAAGACTGATTGCTTTCCCCCTAAGATCAGGAACACAACAAGCATATCTGCTCTTATCATTTGTATTCAACATTAAACTGAAGATTCTAGACAGTGGAATAAGGCAAGAAAAAGAAATTTTAGACATCCAAGTTGGAAAAGAAGTAATACTGTATTTGCAGTTGATATGGTTAACTATATAGAAAATCTGGTGAATATATATGATGACTACTAGAACTAATATGTGAATTTAGCAAGATACAAGATATCTGTGATAGATACAAGATCAATATGCAAAAATTAATTCTATGTTCTAGCAGGAAATAATCTGAAGTTGAAATTTTATAAATGCCACTTACAGTAGCATGAACAATATTCAATACTTAGAGATTAATCTGACCAAATATGTGAGAGATGTACACTGGAAATTATAAAATACTGCTGAGAGAAATTAAAGCGTATCTAAATAAATGAAGAGGTATACCATTTTCATGAATCACAAGATTAAATATTAATCTGTACACTCAGTGTAATAGCAGTCAACATCACAGCAGGCATTTTGTAGTAATTAACAAACTGATTCTGAAATTCATATGGAAATGTTTATGACCTAGAACACCAAAACGACTTTGAAAATGAACAAAGTTGGAGGACTAACAGCAGCAGTGTGGTATCAGTATCAAGATAAGCAAATAGGTCAACAGAACAGAATAGAATTCAGATAGGCCTACACTTTTATGGACAGCTGATTTTTGACCAAGGTACAAATGCAATTTGGTAGAGAAAGGATAGTCTTTTCAACAAATAGTGTTGGAACAACTAGATATCCTTATGCCAAAAAATGAACTGTAATATACCTCTTGTATCATATAAAAAAAAAACTCAAAATTTACCATAGATCTAAATTTAAAGCCTACAACTTAAAGAAGAAAACAGGAAAAAAGTCTTTGTGACTTTAAAGATTTCTTAGACATGACACCAAAAGCCAAAGCCATAATTAGAACAAATTGATGGAACTAATCAAAATCACAACGTTCACTTTCAAAGACACTAATCAGAGGATGAAAAGACAAACCAGACATTGGGAGGAAATATTTTCAAATTATATATCTCATAAAGGACTTGTATCCAGAATATGTGAGGGACACTTATGACTGAATAATAAGAAGACAACTAATGAAAATGGACAAAATATTTGAACAGACACTTCATCTAAGAAGATATATGGGCAAGCACATAAAAAGATACTAAACATCATTAGTTATTAGGGAAATGCAAATTAAAATCACAATGAAATACTACTATGCAATTACTATATTGTCTAAAATTAAAAAGACTGACCATACCACTTGCTGGTAGAGAAACTGGAACTCTCATTCTCTCCTAGTGAGAATGCATAATAGTGCAACTCCTTTGGAAAACTGTTTGGCAGTTTCCTCAAATGTTAAATATATACCGTCCATATTATCCAGACTTTGTATTCCTAGGTATTTGTCCAGGGGAAATAAGAGCTGATGCACATACCAACACTTGTACTTGGAATATTCATAGCAGTTTTACAAAAACTGGAAACAACACAAATGCCCATCAAAATTTGAATAAATTTTTTAAGTTGTAGGATATCCATACGATGAAATACTACTCAAAAATAAAAAGTAACAGCCTAGATAAACCTCAAAATAATGATGATGCATGAAAAAACCCAGACTAAAAAAGAGTACATACCATCTTATTCTGTTTATATAAAACTCTAGAAAATTCAGACAAATCTAGAGAGACAAAAAGATCAATGGTCACCATGGGATGGGGGTGGGGCATATGGGGACAGTATTGGGAGGAGTACAGAAGGGCACAAGGAAACTTTGGGCAGTGATGGATATGTTCAATATATTGATTGTGGCAATGGTTTCAAAAGTTACTTAATTTTATACATTAAACGTGCAGTTTATTATATGTCAGTTATACCTTAGTGAAAAAATATATAAAATAAAAATACTTTGCACAGCAAAAAATACCAAAAGTAATTTTTAAAAAATGATATCCTGGGGAAAAAAGCTTTCACTCACATCATATACATAGGGCTAATTTCATCAATTTATTAAGAAGCTCTTGTAAATCATGAAGACAAAAGGATAAAAAATACTAAAACAGTTCTCAGGAAAAGAAATACTAGTGATTCTTAAGGATGAAAAGATGCTGAGAACCTCAATAATGATAAAAAGATATTCAAATGAAAGCAATGGGATTTTAAACTTATTATTAAATATTAAAGAGTTTGATAGGAGGAGCTTCAAGATCGTGGAAGAGTAAGATGCAGAGATAACTTTCCTCCCCACAAATACATCAGAAATACATCTACACGTGGAACAACTCCTACAGAACACCTATGAAACGCTGGCAGAACACCTCAGACCTCCCAAAAGACAAGAAACTCTCCACGTACCTGGGTAGGGCAAAAAAAAAAACAAAAACAAAAAACAGAGACAAAAGAATAGGGACGGGACCTGCGCCAGTGGGAGGGAGCTGTGAAGGAGGAAAGGTTTCCACACACTAGGAAGCCCCTTCGCGGGTGGAGACTGCAGTGGCGGAGGGGGGTAAGATTCAGAGCCACGGAGGAGAGCACAGCAACAGGGGTGCGGAGGGCAAAGAAGAGAGATTCCCACAAAGAGGAAAGGTGCCAACCAGTACTCACCATCCCGAGAATCTTGTCTGTTCACCTGCCAGGACAGGTGGGGGCTGGGAGCTGAGGCTTGGGCTTCGGAGGTCAGATATCAGGGAGAGTACTGGGGTTGGCTGCGTGAACACAGCCTGAAGGGGGCGAGTGCACCACAGCTAGCCAGGAGAGAGTCCGGGAAAAAGACTGGAGCTGCCAAAGAGACAAGAGACTTTTTCTTGCCTCTTTGTTTCCTGGTGCGTGAGGAGACGGGATTAAGAGCACCGCTTAAAGGAGCTCCAGAGACAGGCACAAGCCTCAGCTATCAGCGCAGACCCCAGAGATGGGCATGAGATGCTAAGGCTGCTGCTGAAGCCACCAAGAAGCCTGTGAGCAAGCACAGGTCACTCTCCAGCGTGACCTCCCTCCTGGGAGCCAGAGCAGCCCACCACTGCCAGGGTCCCGAGATCCAGGGATAACTTCCCTGGGAATACGCATGACACGCCCTCAGGCTGGTGCAATGTCACACTGGCCTCTGCCACCGCAGGCTTGCCCCAAACTCCGTACCCTTCCCTCCGCCTGGCCTGAGTGGACCAGAGACCCCGAATCAGCTACTTCTTTAACCCCGTCCTCTCGGAGGGAAGAACAGATGCTCTCAGGCGACCTACACGAAGAGCCGGGTCTAAATCCAAAGCTGAACCTGGGGAGCTGTGCGAACAAAGAAGAGAAAGGGAAATTTCTCCCAGCAGCCTCAGGAGCAGCGGATTAAGTCTCCACAATCAACTTGATGTACCCTGCATCTGTGGAATACCTGAATAGATAGAATCATCCCAAATTGAGGAGGTGGACGTTGGGAGCAATGTTATATATATATTTTCCCCTTCTTCTCTTTTTGTGAGTGTGTATGTTTATGCTTCTGTGTGTAATTTTTTATGTATGGCTTTGCTTTTACCATTTGTCCTAGGGTTCTGCCTGTCCGTTTTTGTTTTTTTATTACTTAAAAATTTTTTTTCTTAATAATTATTTTTTATTTTAATAACTTTATTTTATTTTATTTTATCTTCTTTCTTTCTTTTGTTCTTTCTTTTTCTTTTTATTCTCCCTTTTATTCTGAGCCGTGTGGAGGACAGGTTCTTGGTGCTCCAGCCAGGTGTCAGGGCTGTGCCTATGAGTGGGAGAGCCAAGTTCAGGATACTGGTCAACAAAAACCTCCCAGCTCCACATAATAGCAAATGGTGAAAATCTCCCAGAGATCTCCATATCAACGCCAAGACCCAGCTCCACTCAATGACCAGCATGCTACAGTGGAGGACACCCTATGCCAAACAACTAGCAAGACAGAAACGCAGCCCCCATCCATTAGCACAGAGGCTGCCTAAAATCATAAGGCCACAGACACCCCAAAACACACCACCAGACGTGAACCTTCCCACCAGAAAGACAAGATCCAGCCTCATCCACCAGGACACAGGCACTAGTCCCCTCCACCAGGAAGCCTACACAACCCACTGAACTGAACTTAGCCACTGGGGACAGACACCAAAAAGAATTGAAACTACGAACCTGCAGCCTGTGAAAAGGAGACCCCCAAACACAGTAAGTTAAGCAAAATGAGAAGACAGAGAAACACACAGCAGATGAAGGAGCAAAGCTAAAACCCACCAGACCTAACAAATGAGGAAATAGGCAGTCTACCTGAAAAACAATTCAGATTAATGATAGTAAAGATGATCCAAATCTTGGAAATAGAATGGAGAAAATACAAGAAACGTTTAACAAGGATCTAGAAGAACGAAAGAGCAAACAAGGATGAACAACACAATAAATGAAATTTAAAATTCTCTGGAAGGGATCAATAGAAGAATGACTGAGGCAGAAGAACGGATAAGTGACCTGGAAGATAAAATAGTGGAAATAACTACTGCAGAGCAGAATAAAGAAAAAAGAATGAAAAGAATTGAGGACAGTCTCAGAAACCTCTGGGACAATATTAAACGCAAAAACATTTGAATTATAGGGGTCCAAGAAGAAGAAGAGAAAAAGAAAGGGACTGAGAAAATATTTGAAGAGATTATAGTTGAGAACTTGCCTAATATGGGAAAGGAAATAATCAAGTCCAGGAAGCACAGAGAGTCCCATACAGGATAAATCCAAAGAGAAACACGCCAAGACACATATTAATCAAACTATCAAAAATTAAATACAAAGAACAAATATTAGAAGCAGCAAGGGAAAACAACAAATAACACACAAGGGAATCCCCATCAGGTTAACAGCTGAGCTTTCATCAGAAATTCTGCAAGCCAGAAGGGAGTGGCAGAACATATTTAAAGTGATGAAGGAGAAAAACCTACAACCAAGATTACTCTACCAGCAAGGATATCATTCAGATTTCACAAAGAAATTAAAAGCTTTACAAACAAGCAAAAGCTAAGAGAATTCAGCACCAGCAAACCAGCTGTACAACACATGCTAAAGGAATTTCTCCAGGCAAGAAACACAAGAGAAGGGAAAAACCTACAATAATAAACCCAAAACAATTAAGAAAATGGTAATAGGAACATACATATCGATAATTACCTTAAATGTAAATGCATTAAATGCTCCCACCAAAAGACACAGAGTGGCTGAATGGATACAAAAACAAGACCTGTACATATGCTGTCTACAAGAGATCCACTTCAGACCTAGGGACACATAAAGACTAAAAGTGAGGGGATGGAAAAAGATATTCCATGCAAATGGAAATCAAAGAAAGCTGGAGTAGCAATTCTCATATCAGACAAAATAGACTTTAAAACAAAGACTGTTACAACAGACAAAGAAGGACACTACATAATGATCAAGGGATCAATCCAAGAAGAATATATAACAATTGTAAATATTTATGTAGCCAACATAGGAGCACCACAATACATAAGGCAAATGCTAACAGCCATAAAAGGGGAAATCAACAGTAACACAATCATAGTAGGGGACTTTAATACCCCACTTTCACCAGTGGACAGATCATCCAAAATGAAAATAAATAAGGAAACACAAGCTTTAAATGATACATTAAACAAGATGGATTTGATTGATATTTATAGGACATTCCATCCAAAAAAACCCAGAATACACATTATTCTCAAGTGCTCATGGAACATTCTCCAGGATAGATCATATCTTGGGTCACAAATCAAGACTTGGTAAATTTAAGAAAATTGAAATCATATCAAGTATCTTTTCCGACCACAATGCTATGAGACTAATATCAATTACAGGAAATCTGTATGAAACACAAACACATGGAGGCTAGACAGCACACTACTTAATAAACGAGAGATCACTGAAGAAATCAAAGAGGAAATAAAAAAATACCTAGAAACAAATGACATTGAAAACACAGTGACCCAAAACCTTCGGGATGCAGCAAAAGCAGTTTTAAGAGGGAAGTTTATAGCAATATAACCCTACCTTATGAAACAACAAACATCTCAAATAAACAACCTAACCTTACACATAAAGCAATTAGACAAAGAAGAAGAAGAAAACCCCAAACTTAGCTAAAGGAGAGAAATCATAAACATCAGATCAGAAGTAAATGAAAAAGAAATGAAGGAAATGATAGCAAAGATCAATAAATTTAAAAGTGGTTCTTTGGGGCTTCCCTGGTGGTGCAGTGGTTGAGAATCTGCCTGCTAATGCAGGGGACACGGGTTCGAGCCCTGGTCTGGGAGGATCCCATATGCCGTGGGGCGACTAGGCCCGTGAGCCACAACTACTGAGCCTGCACGTCTGGAGCCTGTGATCCGCAACAAGAGAGGCCGCGATGGTGAGAGGCCGGGCACTGTGATGAAGAGTGGCCCCCACTCGCCACAACTAGAGAAAGCCCTCGCACAGAAACAAAGACCCAACACAGCAAAAATAAAATAAATTAATTAATAAACTCCTACCCCCAACATCTCCAAAAAATAATAATAATTATTATTTTTTAAAAAAGTGGTTCTTTGAGAAGATAAACAAAATTGATAAACCATTAGCCAGACTTATCAAGAAAACAAGGGAGAAGACTCAAATCAATAGAATTAGAAATGAAAAAGGAGAAGGAACAACTGACACTGCAGAAACACAAACGTTCATGAGAGGTTACTACAGCCAACTATATGCCAATAAAATGGACAACTTGGAAGAAATGGACAAATTCTTAGAAATGCAAAACACTCTGAAACTGAAACAGGACGAAATCGAAAATATGAACAGACCAATCACAAGCACTGAACTTGAAACTGTGATTAAAAACCTTCCAACAAACAAAAGCCCAGGACCACATGGCTTCACAGACGAATTCTATCAAACATTTAGAGAAGAGTTAACACCTATCCTCCTCAAACTCTTCCAAAATATAGCAGAGGGAGGAACACTCCACAACTCATTGTATGAGACGACCATCACTCTGATACCAGAACCACACAAAGATATCACAAAGAAAGAAAACTACAGGCTGATATCTCTCATGAACATAGATGTAAAAATCCTCAACAAAATACTAGTAAACAGAATCCAACAGCACATTAAAAGGATCATACACTATAATCAACTGCATTTTATTCCAGGAATGCAAGGATTCTTCAATATACACAAATCAATCAACGTGATATACCATATTAACAAATTGAAGGAGAAAATCCATATGATCATCTCAATAGATTCAGAGAAAGCTTTTGACAAAATTCAACACCCATTTATGATAAAAAACCCTCCACAAAGTAGGCAAAGAGGGAACTTTCCTCAACTTAATAAAGACCATATATGACAAATCCACAGCCAACATCGCCCACAATGGTGAAATACTGAAACCTTTTCCAATCAGATGAGGAACAAGACAAGGATGTCCCCTCTCACCACTATTATTCAACATAGCTTTGGAAGTCCTAGCCACAGCAATCAGAGAAGAGAAAGAAATAAAAGGAATACAAATTGGGAAAGAAGAAGTAAAGCTGTAGCTGTTTGCAGATGACATGATACTATACATAGAGAATCCTAAAGATGCTACCAGAAAACTACTAGAGCTCATCAATGAATTTGGTAAAGTACCAGGATACAAAATTAATGCACAGAAATCTCTAGCATTCCTATACACTAATGGTGAAAAATCTGAAAGTGAAATTAAGAAAACACTCCCATTTACCATTGCAACAAAAAGAATAAAATATCAAGGAATAAACCTACCTAAGGAGACAAAAGACCTGTATGAAGAAAATTATAAGACACTGATGAAGGAAATTAAAGATGATACCAACAGATGGAGAGATATACCATGTTCTTGGATTGGAAGAATAAACATTGTGAAAATGACTCTACTACCCAAAGCAATTTACAGATTCAATGCAATCCCTATCAAACTACCACTGGCATTTTTCACAGAAGTAGGACAAAAATATTTCACAGTTTGTATGGAAACACAAAAGACCTCGAATAGCCAAAGCAATCTTGAGAACGAAAAACGGAGCTGGAGGAATCAGGCTCCCTGACTTCAGACTATACTACAAAGCTACAGTAATCCAGACAGTATGATATTGACACAAAAACAGAAATATAGATCAATGGTCAGGATAGAAAGCCCAGAGATAAACCCACGCACATATGGTCACCTTATCTTTGATAAAGGAGGCAAGAATATACAGTGGAGAAAAGACAGCCACTTCAATAAGTGGTGCTGGGGAAACTGGAGAGCTACGTGTAAAAGAATGAAATTAGAACACTCCCTAACACCATACACAAAAATAAACTCAAAATGGATTTAACACTTAAATGTAAGGCCAGACACCATCAAACTCTTAGTGGAAAACATAGGTAGAGCACTCTATGACATAAATCAGAGCAAGATCCTTTTTGACCCATCTCCTAGAGAAATGGAAATAAAAACAAAAATAAACAAATGGGACCTAATGAAACTTCAAAGCTTTTGCACAGCAAAGGAAGCCATAAACAATACGAAAAGACAACCCTCAGAATGGGAGAAAATATTTGCAAATGAAACAACTGACAAAGGATTAATCTCCAAAACATACAAGCAGCTCATGCAGCTCAATATCAAAAAAACAAACAACCCAGTTCAAAAATGGGCAGAATAGCTAAATAGATATTTCTCCAAAGAAGATATACAGATTGCCAACAAACATCATCAAAAAATCTACAAACAATAAATGCTGGAAAGTGTGTGAAGAAAAGGGAACCCTCTTGCACTCTTGGTGGGAATGTAAATTGATACAGCCACTATGGAGAACAGTATGGAGGTTCCTTTAAAAACTACAAATAGAATGACCATACGACCCAGCAATCCCACTACTGGGCATATATGAGAAAACCATAATTCAAAAAGGTCATGTACCAAAATGTTCATTGCAGCTCTATTTACAATAGCCCAGAGATGGAAACAACCTAAGTGTCCATCATCAGATGAATGGATAAAGAAGTGGCACATATATACAATGGAATATTACTCAGCCATAAAAAGAAACGAAATGGAGTTATTTTTAGTGAGGTGGATGGACCTAGAGTCTGTCATACAGAGTGAAGTAAGTCAGAAAGAGAAAAACAAATACCACATGCTAACACATATATATATATGGAATCTAAGAAAAAGAAAACGGTCATGAAGAACCTAGGGGCAAGGTGGGAATAAAGACACAGACCTACTAGAGAATGGACTTGAGGATATGGGGAAGGGGAAGGGTAAGCTCTGACAAAGTGAGAGAGTAACATGGACATATATACACTACAAAACGTAAAATAGATAGCTAGTGGGAAGCAGCTGCATAGCACAGGGAGATCAGCTCAGTGCTTTGTGACCACCTAGAGGGGTGGGATAGGGAGGGTGGGAAGGAGGGAGACGCAAGAGGGAAGAGATATGGGAACATATGTATATGTATACCTGATTCACTTTGTTATAAAGCAGAAAGTAACACACCATTGTAAAGCAGCTATACTCCAATAAAGATGTTAAAAAAAAAAAGAAAATGAATGGAGGGACTTCCCTGGTGGTCCAATGGGTAGGACTCCATGCTGCCAATGCAAGGGGCCCAGGTTCAATCCCTGGTCGGGGAACTAGATCCCGCATGCATGCCACAACTAAAATTCCGCGTGCCCCAACTAAAAAAAGATCCTGCATGCTGCAGTGAAGATCTAGCATACCAAAATGAAAACCCTTCACAGCCTAAATAAATAAATAAGAATGGAGACTCCTTTATATTTAATTAACATAAGAAAGCCTTTATCTCTTACTGCATGTAGAAAAATTTACTCCAGAATGTAATGAATATGAAGAGGTCATTATTCAGGATTTTTTTTTGCTCTTTCTGCAACATCATAATGGGAAAGTAATAACCCCAGGATATAGTGAATGTGGAATTATTGAGTATAGCTCTTAAACAATGTGTTTTGTGAAGTAATTTCACTATTAAAAAATCTCTTAAAGAAATGCTGTATAATTTTTATTTTCTACCATAAACCTAGGTGTCAAAAATTCTAAACTCTTAGAAATTTAGAAATATCTGTATGCTTATTTTAAAAATAGAAATGGAAAATTGACTATTAGTGGAGTGAAAATGAGCCACTAGTATATTAAGATATAAGATGTATGGGAATTTCCTGGCCGTCCAATGGTTAGGACTCCATGCTCTCACTGTTGAGGGCCCAGTTTCAAGCCCTGGTCAGGGTACTAAGATCCCACAAGCCACATGCCACTACCAAAAAAATATGAGATGTGGCCAAAGTTGTTTTCAACAGAAGTTAGTATATACATTATTTATCATTTTCATGCCGTATCTTCAGTACCTAGTGGGTACTGGATTAACACTTGTTGAATGAATAACTATGAGTTCAACTTAGGAAACAGAAAAAATTTCAAAGCAACACTGCAATGAATAGTTGGAAGGGTCTAATAAAATTTAAAAGAGATTAAAAAAACAAAGAGGAAAATGATACACAAAATCTAGTTTATTTGAGTTTGCCAGGCTAGATTTTTATCATGTCTTATGAGGAAAAACAGGTCATATCTCAATCCAACATTATGAATTAGAATGGAGCTATAACTATAGATGTGATGAAGATTTTTAACTATAATAATTTTATTACAATAAATATGAAAATGTAGAGAAAAGGCATAATTTTCTAGATATGTCACCAAAGCTGAAAAGAAGATAGAAATGTCTGAAGACACCAATTAACAGAAGAAGAAAAAACAGTTACAGACATTTTTCTTTAGACATACTTAGAATTAGATAATTTTACAGTTGATACTTTGAGGGAACATATTAGATACACAAGCCTCACATTATCTTGTTAAAAATGCTAGAGCAATGCTTCTCAAGCAGACAACTTTTTCTATCTGGGACAGCTGGCAATGACTGGAGACATTTTTCATTGTTACAACTCAGGAAGAGGAGATATGACTGGCATCTAGTAGTAGAGGCCAGGGTTGCTGCTAAACTTACAGTGTACAAGACAGCCCCCTACGGCAAAGAATTATCTGACCAAAAATGTCTATAGTACTGCTACTGAGAACTGCTGTTAGCACCCTAAGAACAAGTGCTAGATCAATATCAAATGAAGTATTTTTGTTGTTGTTGTTCTTTTAAAAATTGGCATAGTATTCATTTAGGTCTCTTGCTTCTAGTTTGTAGAAGATTTTGAAATATTTTGAGTATCATTATTAATTTATTATTTATTGGAAATGTTTTACAGTCCTTGGTATCCTTTGCTTTATTTATGTGTATGTGTACACGTGTGTATATACACATATACTTGTATATGTATTTATATTCTATTAGTTTTTCTGACGTTATTGAAGGGAATAATTTCAGGCCATGGCTTCTGGATGTCTTTTCTGTGGTAGCAAATACACCATTGCAGGGCATGTATTTCTGAAAGAGTGCCTAATGCTTTATGTGCTATAAAAAGTGTTTTTCCAGGGCTAGGATAATTTGTTGAATTGTACACAGTGACCTCCCCAGTGTAGGAAGCAGCACTATTGAGTTTTGGTAGGATAAGCATTTTCAAGTTTCTTTTAATTATCTAGGTTATAAGATATTCTCTTTGAAGCTTTGTGTTGAGGCAATGCCCTTTATACTCCATAAACAAGGGTAAGTGATGGTTTTTGAATCTGAGATTTTTTATCTGCCCTGTGGGCCAGGTCAAAAATGGATTACAGGGCTTCCCTGGTGGCGCAGTTGTTAAGAGCCCGCCTGTCGATGCAGGGGACACAGGTTCGTGCCCCGGTCCAGGAAGATCTCGCATGCCGTGGAGCTGCTAGGCACATGAGCCATGGCCGCTGAGCCTGCGTGTTCGGAGCCTGTGCTCCACAACGGGAGAGGCCACAACAGTGAGAGGCCCACGTACTGCAAAAAAAAAAAAAAAAAAAAAAAAATTACAGCGGCCCCTTCACTCCTTTGTTATAGCATTATTCTGTTCCAAACAAAGTTAAAATAAACAATATTGATAATTATGCAGTGCCAAACTTTAAAATAAATACTCAAACATCAGCTCAAAATGGATTAAAGAACTAAGCATAAGACCTGAAACCATAAATCTCATAGTAGAAAACAAAGGTGGCAATCTCCTTGACATCGGTATTGACAATGATTATTTGGGTTTGACACAAAAACAAAGACAACAAAGCAAAAATAAACAAGTGGGACTACATCAAACTAAAAAGCTTCTGTCCAGCCAAGGAAACAATCAACAAATTGAAAAGGCAACCTATAAAATGGGAGAAAATATGTGAAAACCACATATCTTTAATATCCAAATACACAAGGAACTTATACAACTCAATAGCAAAAAACCAAATAATCCAAGTAGAAAATGGGCAAAGAACATGAATAGACATATTTCCAAATAGACATACAAATGGTCTATTTGGAAATAGTGATATTAGGCATGAAAATGTGCTTAACATCACTAATCATCAGGGATCTGCAAATCAAAAGCACAATGAGATATCACCTCACACCTGTTAGCAAGGTTAATGTCAAAAAGTTAAGAGATAAATGCTGGTGAGAATTTGGAGAAAAGGAAAATTTGGGCACTGTTGGTGGGAATGTAAATTGGTGTAAACACTGTGGAAAATAGTATGGAGGTTCCTCAAGAAATTAAAAATAGAACTACCATATCTTCCAGAAATCTCATTTCCGGGTATATATCCAAAGGAACCAAAATTCATATCTTTAAGAAATATCTGTACTTCCATATTCATTGCAGCAGTATTCACAATAGCTAAGATATGGAAATGACCTAAGTGTCCATCAGTTGATGAACACATCAAGAAAATGTGCTAGATATATATACAATGGAATATTATTCAGCCTTAAAAAATAAGAAAATCCTGTCATTTGCAACAACATGTGTAAGCTTTCAAGGCTAATTGAAATAAGCCAGATAGAGAAAGACAGATACTGCATGGTATCATTTACATGTGATATCTTTTTTTTTCTTTTTTTATTGAAGTATAGTTGATTTACAATATTGTGTTAATTTCAGGTGTACAACATAGTGATTCTTCTTCTTTTTTTTTTTTTTTTTTCAGATTACATTCCCTGTGCTATAAATTATTGTTGCCTATGTATTTTATGTAGTTTGTATCTGTTAATCTAATACTCCTAATTTGTTCCCCACCCCTCCATATCCCCTTTGGTAAACATGTTTATTTTCTATGTCTGTGAGTCTGTTTCTGTTTTGTACATACATTTTTATATTATTGTTTTATAGTCTACATATAAGTGATATCATATAACATATGTCTTTCTCCGACTTAAGCATAATACTCTCTAGATCCATCCATGTTGCTGCAAATAGCAATGTTTCATCAATGGCTGAGTAATAGTCCATTGTATATATATCACATCTTCTTTTTCCACTCATCTGTCGATGGACATTTAGGTTGCTTCTATGTCTTGGCTATTGTAAATAGTGCTGCTATGAACATTGGGGTGCATGTACCTTTTTGAAATAGAGTTTTTATTTTTCCAGATATGTATCCAGCAGTTGAATTGCTGGATCATATTGTAGCCCTGGTTTTACTTTGTTAAGGAACCTCCTTATTGTTTTCCATAGTGACTGCACAAACTTCCCACCAACATTGTACAAGTGTTCCCTTTTCTCCACATCCTCTCCAGCGTTTATTATTTGTAGACTTTTTGATGATAGTCATTCCAACCCATGTGAGGTGATGCCTCATTGTGGTTTTGATTTACATTTCTCTAATAATTAGCAATGTTGAGCATCTTTTCATGTGCCTGTGTTTTTATGTTCTCTTCTAGGAGTTTTATGATGTCATTCCTTATTTAGGTTTTCAAACCATTTTGAGATTTTTTTTTTTATATGATGCAAGGAAATGTTCTATATAATTTCATTGTTTCACATGTAGCTGTCCAGCTTGAAGAGACTGTCTTTTCTCCATTGTGTATTATTCGCTCTTTTTTCCTAGATTAATTGACCATTAGGTGTGTGGATTTATTTCTGGGCTCTCTATTATGTTCCATTGATCTATGTGTCTGGTTTTGTGCCAATACCATGCTGCTTTGATTACTGTAGCTTTGTAGTATACTGTGAAGTCTGGAGGGTTATTATACCTCCAACTTTGTTCCTTTTTCTTGGGATTGCTTTGATAATTCTGGATCTTTTGTTGTTCCATATAAATTTTAGGATTATTTGTTCTCATTCTGTGAAAATGTCATGGATATTTTGATAAGGATTGCATTAAATCTGCAGATTGCTTTGAGTAGTATGGCAGGAATTTTTTAAAAAGTCAAACTTATAAAAATAGAGAGCAGAAAAGTGGTTGCCACGGGCTGGGGGTGGAGGAAATAGGGAGAGGTTGATAAAAGGATATAAACTTTCAGTTACAAGATGAAAAAGTTAAAATTAAATAATTAATTCAAGCGATTATGTTCCATATGATTCCTGTAACAATTGAGAGAGAATCACTCTCTTTTTAGAGTTTTCATTTATTCTTTTTTTTTATTTAAATTTTTATTTAGGCATTTCATCTTAACATTATGGAGTTTTAAGTTTTCACCAATGAAAGTTGTGAAAATCCATAAATTATTTTAAAATACCTTAAAATACTTGTCTTCACAATACTGTGATATAAAATTTATAATACTCATTCTTTAGATGATTGAAATGTTTTGTCTAGAAAATTTTACTGTATCATTTATCTATTATAGCATAATAAGTTAGCCCAAGACTTAGTAACTTAAAGCCATAACTTTTATTATTTCACAGTTTCTGTGCATCAGGAATCTAGATGCACAGAAGCTTAGCTCAGTGCCTCTGGCTCCAGGTTTTTCATTAGGTTGCCATCAAACTGTTGCCTGGGGCTACTATTTCATTGGAAGCCTTGTCTGGGAGATGATCTGCTTTCAAACTCACTCATGTGCTTATTAGCAAGATTCAGATACTTGTAGGGTATTGAACTTGAGGCTTCAGTTCCTCACTGACTATTGGCTGTAGGTCTCCCTCAGTTCCATTCCATGTGGGCCTCTCCATAGAACATGCCATAACTTGGCAGCTGTCTTCTTGCAGAGCAAGGGAGACATTGAAAGAAAACAAGCAAGATGGAAGCCATGGTCTCTTTGTAACCTAATCTCATAAGTTATATTCCAGCAGTTTTCCTACTTCTACTTAAGTTGAGTCAGTGGGTCCAACCCACGCTCAAGGGGAAGGGAATACACAGGACAAAAATAACAGGATGTGAGATCACTGGGGCAGAATCTACCTATTACAGCCCACATGAGGAGCATTAAAAGACATTACAAACTGGGGGGGAAAATTGTGACATATAAGAAAGACGAAACTATAATTTCCCTTATATATGAAAATCACCCAAAATCAATATGGAAAAGATGAAACACCCAAAAGGAAAAAATTGGAGAAGAATATAAAAGACAACTGAAAGAAAATATAATGCAAATGGCTGTTATACCTATAAAATATGCTCCGTCTCATAATATGTGAAACATAAATTTAAAGTGAAATACCATTTTCACTTGGATTAAAGTCTATACGCATTTTAAATTTGATAGATTTTGACAAAATGCTCTTAATAGAAGTTGTATTCTCATTAGAAATGAAAATTACCTGTTTCTCCAGTACATTTTCCAATAGTGTGTTATCAACCTTTTAAAAAAAGTGTGTTGAAGTACACAATATAAAATGTAACAGTTTGGGGCTTCCCTGGTGGCACAGTGGTTGAGAGTCTGCCTGCCAATGCAGGGGATGCAGGTTCATGCCCTGGTCTGGGAAGATCCCACATGCCATGGAGCGGCTGGGCCCGTGAGCCATGGCCACTGAGCCTGCGCATCCGGAGCCTGTGCTCCACAATGGGAGAGGCCACAACAGTGAGAGGCCCGTGTACCACACACACACAAAAATAACAGTTTAATCATTTTAAGTACACAGTTCTGTGGTATTAAATATATATATATGTATGTGTATATATATATATATATATATATATATATATATATATATTGTTGTGCAGCCATCACCACTCCATCCCCATAACTCTTTTCATCTAATAAACCTGAAACTCTAAACATATTAAATAACTCTTCATTCTCCCCTCCCTTAAGGCTCTGGCACCAACTTTCTACTTTCTGTCTTTATGTCTTTGACTAAGTACCTTGTATAAGTGGAAACATATTATCTGTCTTTTTGTGACTGACTTATTCAATTAGCATAATGTCCTTAAAGTTCATCCATGTTGTAACATATTGCAGAATTACCTTCCTTTTTAGCACTGAATAATATTCATATATATATATACATATATATACCATATTTTGCTTATCCATTCATCAGTATATGGACACTTGTGGTTTCTTTCATGTTTTAGCTATTGTGAATAATACTGCTATGAACATAAATGTATAAATATCTCTTTGATACCCTGTTTTCAATTTCAATTTTGTTTCCAAATTTGCCCAGAAGTGGAATTGCTGGGTCATATGGTAATTTGCTTTTTGAGGAACCTTCATATTGTTTTCCATAGGAGCTCTACCATTTTACATTTCCACCAACAGGGCCTAAGGTTTCTAATTCTTCAGACCTCACCAGCACTTCTGTTTTTGTGAAAGTAGCTATCCTAATGGGTGTGAGGTGGTATCTCACTGTAGTTTTGATTAGTATTTTCTTAATGATTAGTGATGTTGAACATCTTACCATGTGTATATTGGCCATTAGTATGCCTTCTTTGGAGAAATATTTAAGTCCTTTGCTCATTTTTGAATCAGGTTCTTTTTTGCTGTTGTTGAGTTTCAGCAGTTCTTTATATATTCTGGATATTAATCCCTCATCAGATATATGATTTGGAAATATTTTTCTCCCATCTTTTTACTCTGTGGATAGGGTCTTTGAAAAATTTTTAACAATTTTCATGAAATTCAATTTGTCTTTTTGTCTTTCATTTCCTATGCCTTTGGTGTCATATCCAGGAAATCATTGCCAAATCAATGTCTTGAAGATTTTGCCTTATGGCTTCTTCTAAGAGTTTTATTGTTTTAGGTTTTACATTAAGATGCTTGTTCCATTTTGAGTTAATTTTTCTATATGGTGCTAGGTAAATGTCCAACTTCATTCTTTTGCATGTCAATATCCAGTTTTGCAAGAACTATTTGTTGAAACAACTATCCTTTCTCCATTAGATTGTCTTGGCATTCTTGTCAAAAGTCATTTGACCATATATGTGAAGGGTATATTTCTGGGCTCTCTATTCTACTCCATTGGTCTATATGTCTGCTTTGTGCCAATACAACACCGTTTTGATTACTGTAACTTTGTAGTAAGTTTTAAAATCAGGATGTGTGAGTTATACAGTTTTTTTCTTCTTTTTCAAAATTGTTTTGGCTATTCAGAGTCCCTTTAAGACACCATATGAATTTTAGGATGGGTTTTCTATTTCTGCAAAAAAAATGTCATAGGGATTTTGATAGGGATTCCATTGATATGTAGATCAATTTGGGTAGTAATATTAACATTTGAACAATGCTAAGTCTTCTGATCCGTGAATATGGGGTGTCTATTTGTGTCTTCTTAAATTTTTTCAGCAACGTTTTGTAGTTTTTAAGTATACAAGTATTTCACCTCCTAAGTATTTTTTCATGCTATTGTTAATGAAACTTTTTATGATTTCATTTTCAGGTTGATCATTGTGTATAGAAATGCAACTGATATTTGTGTGTTGACTTTGTATCCTGCTACTTTGCTGAATTCACTTAGTAGTCTAATAGCTTTTTTGTGGGGTCTTTAGTACTTTTATGTATAAGATCATATCACCTGCAGAGATGCTTTTATCTCCTCCTTTGTAATTTGGATGACATTTTGTCTTGTCTAATTGCTTTGGCTAGAACTTCCAGTACAATGTTGAATAGATGTGGTGAAAGCAGGCACCCTTGCATTGTTCCTGATCTTAGAGGGAAAGCTTTCAGTCTTCCATTGAGTATTGTGTTTCCTGTGAGCTTTTCATATATGGCTTTTAATATGGTGTGGAGGTAGTTTTCTTCTATTCTTATTTCACTGGGTTTTCTTATCATGAAAGGATGTTAAATTTGTCAGATACATTTTCTGCATCCATTGAAATCATGTGGCTTTTTTCCTTCATTATTTTTTTAATTTTTGAATTTTATTTTATTTTTTTATACAGCAGGTTCTTATTAGTCATCAGTTTTATACACATCAGCATATACATGCCAATCCCAATCGCCCAATTCATCACACCACCACTACCACCACCCCTGCGGCTTTCCCCCCTTGGTGTCCATGTGTTTGTTCTCTACATCTGTGTCTCAATTTCTGCCCTGCAAACTGGTTCATCTGTATCATTTTTCTAGGTTCCACATATATGTGTTAATATACGATACTTGTTTTTCTCTTTCCAACTTACTTCACTCTGTATGACAGTCTCTAGATCCATCCACGTCTCAACAAATGACCCAATTTCGTTCCCTTTTATGGCTGAGTAATATTCCATTGTATATATGTACCACATCTTCTTTATCCATTCGTCTGTTGATGGGCATTTAGGTTGCTTCCATGACCTGGCTATTGTAAATAGTGCTGCAGTGAACATTGGGGTGCATGTGTCTTTTTCAATTATGGTTTTCTCGGTATATGCTCTGTAGTGGGATTGCTGAATCATATGGTAATTCTATTTTTAGTTTTTTAAGGAACCTCCATACTGTTCTCCATAGGGGCTGTATCAACTTACATTCCCACCAACAGTGCAAGAGGGTTCCCTTTTCTCCACACTCTCTCCAGCATTCGTTGTTTGTAGATTTTCTGATGATGCCCATTCTAACTGGTGGGAGGTGATGCCTCATTGTAGTTTTGATTTGCATTTCTCTAATGATTAGTGATGTTGAGCAGCTTTTCATATGCTTCTTGGCCGTCTGTATGTCTTCTTTGGAGAAGTACCTATTTAGGTCTTCTGCCCATTTTTGGATTGGGTTGTTTGTTTTTTTAAATTGAGCTGCAAGAGCTGTTTATATATTTTGGAGATTAATGCTTTGTCTGTAGATTCATTTGCAAATATTTTCTCCCATTTAGAGGGTTGTCTTTTGGTCTTCTTTATGGTTTCCTTTGCTGTGAAAAAGCTTTGAAGTTTCATTAGATCCCATTTGTTTATTTTTGTTTTTATTTCCATTTCTCTAGGAGGTGGGTCAAAAAGGATCTTGCTGTGATTTATGTCATATGTTCTTCCTATGGTTTCATCTAAGAGTTTTATAGTGGCCGGGCTTACATTTAGGTATCTAATCCATTTTGAGTTTATTTTTGTGTATGGTGTTAGGGAGTGTTCTAATTTCATTCTTTTACATGTAGCTGTCCAATTTACCCAACACCACTTATTGAAGAGACTTTCTTTTCTCCATTGTATATCCTTGCCTCCTTTGTGATAGATCAGTTAACCATAGTTGCATAGATATACCTCTGGGCTTTCTTGTTCCATTGATCTATGTTTCTGTTTTGTGCCAGTACCATATTCTCTTGATTACTATAGCTTTGTACTATAGTCTGAAGTCAGGGAGTCTGATTCCTCCAGCTCCGTTTTTTTCCCTCAAGGCTGCTTTGGCTATTCGGAGTATTTTGTATCTCCATACAAATTTTAAAATTTTTTGTTCTAGTTCCGTTTAAAAATGCCATTGGTAATTTGATAGGAAATGCATTGAACCTGTAGATTGCTTTGAGTAGTATAGTCATTTTCACAATATTGATTCTTCCAATTCAAGACCATGCTGTATCTCTCCATCTGTTGGTATTATCTTTAATTTCTTTCATCAGTGTCTTATAGTTTTCTGCATACAGGTCTTCTGTCTCCCTAGGTAGGTTTATTCTGAGGTATTTTGTTCTTTTTGTTGCAATGGTAAATGGCAGTGTTTCCTTAATTTCTCTTTCAGATTTTTCATCATTAGTGTATAGGAATGCAGGAGATTTCTGTGCATTAATTTTGTATCCTGGTACTTTACCAAATTCATTGATTAGCTCTAGTAGTTTTCTGGTGGTATCTTTAGGATTCTCTATGTATAGTATCATGTCATCTGCAAACAGCTACAGCTTTACTACTTCTTTTCCAATTTGTATTCCTTTTATTTCTTTTTCTTCTCTGATTGCCATGGCTAGGACTTCCAAAACGATGCTGAATAATAGCAGTGAGAGTGGACTTCCTTGTTTTGTTCCTGATCTTAGAGGAAATGCTTTCAGTTTTTCACCATTGAGAATGATGTTTGCTGTGGATTTGTCATATATGGCCTTTATTATGTTGAGGTAGGTTCCCTCTATGCCCACTTTCTGGAGAGTTTTTATCACAGATGGGTATTGATTTTCTCAAAAGATTTTTCTGCATCTATTGAGACGATCATATGGTTTTTCTTCTTCAATTTGTTAATATGGTGTATCACACTGATTGATTTGCGTATATTGAAGAATCCTTGCATCCCTGGGGTAAACCCCACTTGATCATGGTGTATGATCCTTTTAATGTGTTGTTGGATTCTGTCTGCTAGTATTTTGTTAAGGATTTTTGCATCTATATTCATCAGTGATATTGGTCTGTAATTTTCTTTTTTTGTAATATCTTTGTCTGGTTTTGGTATCAGGGTGATTGTGGCCTCATAGAATGAGTTTGGGAGTATTCCTTCCTCCACAATTTTTTGGAAGAGTTTGAGAAGGATGGGTGTTTGCTCTTCTCTAAATGTTTGATAGAATTCACCTGTGAAGCCATCTGGTCCTGAACTTTTGTTTGTTGGAAGAGTTTTAATCACACTTTCAATTTCATTACTTGTGAATCATCTGTTAATATTTTCTATTTCTTCCTGTTCAACCTTGGAAAGTTATACCTTTCTAAGAATTTGTCCATTTCTTCCAGGTTGTCCATTTTATCAGCATAGAGTTGCTTGTAGTAGTCTCTTAAGATGCTTTGTGTTTCTGCCGTGCCTGTTGTAACTTCTTTTTTCATTTCTAATTTTATTGATTCGAGTCCTCTCCCTCTTTTTCTTGAGGAGTCTGGCTAATGGTTTATCAATTTTGTTTATCTTCTCAAAGAACCAGCTTTTAGTTTTATTGATCTTTGTTATTGTTTTCTTTGTTTCTATTTCGTTTATTCCTGCTCTGATCTTTATGATTTCTTCCTTCTGCTAACTTTGGGTTTCGTTTGTTCTTCTTTGTCTAGCTCCTTTAGGTGTAAGGTTAGATTGTTTATTTGAGATGTTTCTTGTTTCTTGAGGTAGGTTTGTATAGCTATAAACTTCCCTCTTAGAACTGCTTTTGTTGCATCCCATAGGTTTTGGATCGTCGTGTTTTCATTGTCATTTGTCTCTAGGTATTTTTTGATTTCCTCTTTGATTTCTTCAGTGATCTCTTGGTTATTTAGCAACGTATTATTTAACCTTGCTGTGTTTGCGTTTTTTACTTGTTTTCCCTATAATTCATTTCTAATCTCATAGTGTTGTTGTCAGAAAAGATGCTTGATATGATTTCAATTTTCTTAAATTTACTGAGACCTGATTTGTGACCCAAGGTGTGATCTATCCTGGAGAATGTTCAGTGCACACTTGAGAAGAAAGTATAATCTGCTGTTTTCGGATGGAATGTCTTATAAACAGCAATTAAATCTATCTGGTCTATTGTGTCATTTAAAGCTTCTGTTTCCTTATTTATTTTCTTTGGTATGATCTGTCCATAAGCGTAAGTGAGGTGTTTAAGACCCCCACTATTTTTGTGTTACCGTCGATTTCCTCTTTTATAGCTGTTAGCGGTTGCCTTATGTATTGAGGTGGTCCTATGTTGGGTGCATATATATATATATACAATTGTTATATCTTCTTCTTGGATTGATCCCTTGATCATTATGTAGTGTCCTTCCTTGTCTCTTGTAACATTCTTTATTTTAAAGTTTATCTGATATGAGTATTGCTGCTCCAGCTTTCTTTTGATTTCCATTTGCATAGAATATCTTTTTCCATCCCCTCACTTTCAGTCCATATGTGTCCCTAGGTTTGAAGTGAGTCTATTGTAGAAAACATATATGTGGCTCTTGTTTTTGTATCCCTTCAGCAAGCCTGTGTCTTTTGGTTGGAACATTTACTCCATTCATGTTTCAGGTAATTATCGATATGTATGTTCCTATGACCATTTTCTTAATTCTTTTGGGTTTGGTTTTTTAGGTCCTTTTCTTCTCTTCTGTTTCCCACTTAGAGAAGTTCCTTTAGCATTTGTTGTAGAGCTGGTTTGGTGGTGCTGAATTCTCTTAGCTTTTGCTTGTGTGTAAAGCTTTTGATTTCTCCATTGAATCTGAATGAGACCCTTGCTAGGTAGAGTAATCTTGGTTGTAGGTTCTTCCCTTTCATCACTTTACATATATCATGCCACTCCCTTCTGGCTTGTAGAGTTTCTGCTGAGAAAACAGCTGTTAACCTTATGGGAGTTCCGTTTTATGTTATTTTTCCCTTGTTGCTTTTAATAATTATTCTTTGTCTTTAATTTTTGCCAATTTGATTACTATGTGTCTCAACCTGTTTCTCCTTGGGTTTATCCTGTATGGGACACACTGCGCTTCCTGGACCTGCGTACCTATTTCCTTTCCCATGTTAGGGAAGTTTTCATCTATAATCTCTTGAAATATTTTCTCTGGTCGTTTCTCATTCTCTTCTCCTTCTGGGACCCCTATAATGCGAATGTTGTTGCATTTAATATTGTCCCAGAGGTCTCTTGGAATGTCTTCTTTTCTTTCCATTCTTTTTTCTTTATTCTGTTCTGCAGCAGTGAATTCTACCATTCTGTCTTCCAGGTCACTTATCCGTTCTTCTGCCTCAGTTATTCTGCTATTGATTCTTTCTAGTGTAGTTTTCATTTCAGTTATTGTATTGTTTGTCCCTGTTTGTTTTTTCTTTAATTCTTCTAGGTCTGTTAAACATTTCTTACATCTTCTCGATCTTTGCCTCCATTCTTTTTCCGAGGTCCTGGATCATCTTCACTATCATTATTCTGTATTCTTTTCCTGGAAGGTTGCCTATCTCCACTTCATTTAGTTGTTTTTCTGGGGTTTTATCTTGTTCCTTCATCTGGTACATAGCCCTCTGCCTTTTCATCTTGTTTATCTTTCTGTGAATGTGGTTTGTGTTCCACAGGCTGCAGGATTGTAGTTTTTGCTTCTGCTGTATGCCCTCTGGTGGATGAGGCTATCTAAGAGGTTTGTGCAAGTTTCCTCATGGGAGGGACTCTCATTTTGTTGATGTGACATATTACCTTGATTGATTTTTGTGTGTAGAACATTTCATTGTATTCAGGGAATAAGTCCCAATCTGTCTTGGTGTATACTTTTACTATGCTGCTGAATCCTGTTGGCTCATATTTTGTGGAGGATTTTTGCATTTATATTTATATGGTATATTGGTCTCTAGTTTTCTTTTAGTGTCTTTGCCTGGCTTTGGTACTAGCATTATGCTGACTTCATAGAATGAGTTATCCAATGTTCTCTTCTATTCATTTTTTGGGCATAATTTGTGAAGAATTTATATTAGTTCCTTAAATGTTTAGTAGAATTCACCATTTAAACCATCAGCTCCAGGGCTTATTTTTGTGAGATCTCTGGATACTTATCCAATCTACTTAGGTCTATTCAGATCATTTATTTCTTTGTGGTTTATTCTTTGTCTTTCTAGACATTTTTCTATTTTATCTAGGTTATATAACGTATCACATAGCTGTTCATAGTACTCTCTTTTAATCTTTTTAATTATGTAGAGTCGGTAGTAATGTCCCCAATTTCATTTCTGGTTTTACTATTTGAGCCTTCTTTCTTTTTTTTCTTAGTCCAGCTAGCTATATGTTTGTCAATTTTGTGGATATTTTCAGAGAACCAACTTTTGGCTTCATTGATTTTCTCTGTTGTTTTTCTGTTATCTAATTATATATTTCTGCTTTAATCTTCATTGCCTTCTTTCTGCTAGCTTTGGATTTAGTTTTTTCTTCTTTTCCTTTATTCTTAAGTTGTAACATTTAGTTGTTGATTTAAGACCTTATTTTTTTTATTTTAATACTTTAATTACAAAGATTGACAAAGTTGTTTGAAACAGCCATTTAAAGTTTAGAGACAGACATAATACATTAGGAGGACAAAGAAATCTGTCTTATAAATATCCTAGAAAAATCCTCTGCAAAACAAACATTTTCAATGGGGAGAAACAAATTCTGGACAATGGAACAGTATGCTGCTGTTAAAATTGGTATTTACAGAGTATTCAGTAATATAGGAAAAATATTTGAGCTACTACTCTGCTAAGTTAAAAATAAAAGCAGAATAAAAAATATAGGGCTCCCCTGGTGGCACAGTGGTTGAGAGTCCGCCTGCCATTGCACGGGACATGGGTTCGTGCCCCGGTCTGGGAGGATCCCACATGCTGCGGAGCGGCTGGGCTCATGAGTCTTGGCCGCTGAGCCTGCGCATCCGGAGACTGTGCTCCGCAACGGGAGAGGCCACAGCAGTGAGAGGCCCGCGTACCGGAAAAAAAAAAAAAGAATAAAAAATATATACATACATAAACAAAAACCCTCTACAATGTAGAAAAGCAGACCAAAGTTTTATATAAGAAAATATTATTCAGAGAAACATCAGTGTTCAAAGTGGGTGATGGGACCACAGATGTTTTGTCTCCTTCCTCCTATTACCAGGTATTTTCTGAATTGTATATAATTAACAATAAATCCCAATTTTATAAACGAAAACATTGCAAAACCCTGTTGATACACTTGTATATAGCAAGTTCATAGTCACTTTCTAGTCCCTTAGTATGCGTAAGAGAGTGTGCCTGTATGCCGTGAGTAAAGGTTGTCAGTGTCAGGCCAAAGATTTTTTATTGCTCCTTACCACCAAGCTTGAAAATGTTACCCCAAACTGCTTTTCAAATTACAATTTACAACCACTGACTATTTAGTATTTGACGCACTGAAAAAATACCTCTCCTACTCTTGCTCCTGAAAGAAGTGCTGAGAATATCATCAGTGCCAAAATAAGCTAGGCAACAATTCTTAACCCATTCACACACCTGCCTGTGAGGTTCTGGGATACCAGGTCCATAACTATATGGGTTTTGGCAGATCACACAGGCCAGGTTTTTATTTCCTTTCTGTTTAATAAAATTTTAAGAATAAGAGAAAAGGTAGTTGATGCCTTCAGGTTAGGCTTAGTCTGTTGTAATAATTCCTGATAAAACCTAGTATTTTCCTAAGCACCTCCAACTATGGTTTCTCCAAGTACAATGTTAGCATTTGAGACCTTATTTTTTAATGTGTTTATAGCAATAAATTTCCCCTTTAACACTGTTTTTTCTGCATCCCATAAGTTTTGTTATTCTGTGTTTTCATTTTTATTCATCTCTAAGTATTTTCTAATTTCCCTCTGATTCCTTCTTTGATGCATTGGTTGTTTAAAAGTACATTGTTTAGTTTCCACACTTTTGTAACTTTTTCAGTTTTCTTTGTTATTGATTCCTAACTTCATCCATTGTGGTCAGAGAAGATACTTTGTATAATATCTACATTTAAAAATCTATTCAGGCTTTATTTATGGCCTAATGTATGATCTATCCTGGAAAATGTTCTAGGTGTACTTGAATGTATATGGTTTTGTTGTTGGGTGGAGTGCTTGCTACATGTCTGTTAGATCTAGTTCATTTATTGGATTATTTTAAGTCCTCTATTTTCTTATTTATCTTAAATTTGGTTGCTCTATTCATTATTTTGAGTAGAGTATTGTCTCCAACTATTATTATAGAACTATCTATTTCTACCTTCAGTTCTGTCAATTTTTACCGCATATTTTTGATAATGTGTTATTAGTGGCATACATATGTATTATGCTGTATTGAACCTTTTATTAATAAATATCTTTCTTTGTCTCTGGTAATCTTTTTTGATTAAGTCTATTTGTATGATATTTCTATAGCTATCCTTTCTCTCTATTTATTACTATTTTCATGGAATATCTTTTTCCATCTTATCACTTTTAATCTATTTGTGTCTTTATTTCTAAATTGAGTCTTGTAGACAGTATATTGTTGGATTATTTTTTTTAATCCCATTCTGCCAATATTTGTCTTTGAATTGGAGTGCTTAATGCACTTACATCTAAAGTAATAACCAGACTTGCCAGCAAGATGACAGAGTAGATGGATGTGAGTTCACTCCTTCTTACAAAAACACTGAAATCACAACTAACTGCTGAACAACCATCAACCAAAATAACCCTGCTAGAGCCCAACAAAAAACATATCCTACACCCAAAGACAACAAAGAAGCCACAATAAAACAGTAAGAGGGGTGCAATCATGATAAAATCAAATCCCACACATGGCCAGCTGGACGATTCACAAAGTGGAAAATAATTATATCACAGAAGTTCTCGCACAAGAATAAAAGTCCTGAGGTCCAAATCAGGCTTTCCAGCCTGGGCATCTGGCAATAAGAGGAGGAGCCCCCAGAGAATCTGCCTTTGAAGGCAAACAGGGTTTGATTGCAGGAATTCCACATGACAGAAACAGAAACTCCACTCTGGGTGGGAGCACACAAAGTCTAGTGTGCACAAGGACCCAGGGAAAAAAACAGTGACATTATAAGAGACTGGGCCAGATCTACCTGCTAGTATTGGAGTGTCTCCTACAGAGGCGGGAGCAGCAATGGCTCACTGTGGGGACAAAGACACTGGTGACAGCAGCTTCAGCAAGCACTCATTGGTATAAGCCCTCTTGGAGGCTGTCATTCCCCCCCACCAAGACCTAGCCCCACCCAGCAACCTGTAGGCTCCAGTGCTGGGACACCTCAGGCCAAAAAACCAACAGGGCAGGAACACAGCCCCACTCATCAGCAGATAAGCAAATTAAAGTCTTCCTGAGCATGACCTTGCCCACCAGAGAGACAAGAACACACCAGCGGGTGGGAACCAGGCCTTCCCACCAGGAAGCCTGCACAAGCCTCTTAGATAACCTCATCTACCAGAGGTCAGACAGTAGAAGCAAGAACTACAACCCTGCAGCCAGCAGAATCAAATCCACAATCACAGAAAGTTAGACAAGAAGAGATGGCAGAGGATTATGTCCCAGATTAAGAAACAGTATAAAACCCCAGAACAGCTAAATGAAGTGGAGATAAGTAATTTACCAGAAAAATAAATCAGAGTAGTGATAGGAAAAATGGCCCAAGATCTCAGAAAAAGAACGGAGGCACAGATCAAGAAGATACATAATTTTTAAACAAAGACCTAGAAGAACTAAAGAACAAACAGAGATGAACAATACAATAACAGAAATGAAAAATACACAAGAATGAATCAATAACAGAACAACTGAGGCAGGAACATGGATAAGTGAGCCGGAAGACAGAATGGTGGAAATCACTGCCTTCAAACAGAATAAAGCAGAAAGAATGAAAAGAATAAAAGACAGTCTAAGAGACATCTGGGACAACATTAAACACACCAGCATTCACATTATAGGGGTACCAGAAGGAGAAGAGAGAGAGAAAAAGGACCTGAGAAAATATTTGAAGAGATAATAGCTGAAAGCTTCCCTAACATGGGAAAGGAAACAGTCACCCAAGTCCTAAAGACACTACCAGAAAACTACAAGAGCTCATCAATAATATGGGAAAATTGTAGGTTATAAAATTAATACACAGAAATCTGTTGCATTTCTATACACTAACAATGAAAAATCAGAAGGAGGAATTTAAGAAACAATCCCATTTACTATCATAGCGAAAAGAATAAAATACCTAGGAATAAACCTCCCTAAGGAGCCAAAAGACCTGTACTCTGAAAAGTATAAGACGCTGATGAAAAAATTGAAGATGAAACAAACAGATGGAAAGATATATAACATTCTTGGATTAGAAGAATCAATATTGTCAAGATGACTACACTATGCAAGGCAATCTACAGATTCAATGCAGTCCCTATCAAATTACCAATGGCAATTTTCAAAGAACTAAAACAAAATTCTTAAAATTTGTTTGGAAACATAAAAGACCCTGAATAGCCAAAGCAATCTTGAAAAAGAAAAACAGAGCTGGAGGAAACAGGCTCCCTGACTTCAGACTTTACTACAAAGCTACAGTCATCAAAACAATATGGTACTGGCACAAAAATAGAAATGTAAATCAATGGAAGAGGACAGAAAGCCCAGAGATAAACCCATGCACCTATGGTCAATTAATCTGTGACAAAGGAGGCAACACAATGGAGGAGAGACAGTCTCTTCAATAAATGGTGCTGGGAAAACTGGACAGCTACATGTAAAAAAATGAAATTAGAATATTCTTTAATACCATGAACAAAAATAAAGCTGAAATGGACTAAAGACCTAAATGTAAGACTAGATACTATAAAACTCTTAGAGGAAAACATAGGCAGAACACTCTTTGAGTTAATTCTCATCAATATCTTTTTTGAGTCATTTCTTAGAGTAATGGAAATGAAAACAAAAATAAACAAATGGGACCTAATTAAACTCAAAAGCTTTTGTACAGCAAAGGAAGCCATAAACAAAACAAAAAGCCAACCCACAGAATGGGAGAAACTACTTGTGAACAATGTGACAGACAGGGGATTAATCTCCAAAATTTACACACAGCTCATTTGGCTCAATATCCATAACACAAACAACCCAATCAAAAAATGGACAAAGGACCTAAATAGACATTTCTCCAAAGAAGACATATAGATGGCTAAGAGGCACATGAAAAGATGCTCAGCATCACTAATTATTGGAGAAATGCAAATCAAAACTACAATGAGATGCCTCACACCAGTCAGAATGGCCATGATCAAAAAATCTACAAGCACTCTACAAGCCACAAGGGAGTGGCAGGACATACTGAAAGTGATGAAGGAGAAAAATCTGCAACCAAGATTACTCTACCCAGCAAGGATCTCATTCCGATTTGATGGAGAAATTAAAACCTTTACAGACAAGCAAAAGCTGAGAGAGTTCAGCACCACCAAACCAGCTTTACAACAAATGCTAAAGGAACTTCTCTAGGGAAGAAACACAAGAGAAGGAAAAGACCTATAATAATGAACCCAAAACAATTTAGAAAATGGGAATAGGAACAAACATATCGATAATTACCTTAAATGTAAACGGACTAAATGCTCCCACCAAAAGACACAGGTTGGCTGAATGGATACAAAAACAAGACCCATATATATGCTGTCTACAAGAGACCCACTTCAGACCTAGAGACACATACAGACTGAAAGTAAGGGGATGGAAAAAGATATTCCATGCAAATGGAAACCAAAAGAAAGCTGGAGTAGCAATTCTCATATCAGACAAAATAGACTTTAAAATAAGGACTATCAGAAGAGACAAAGAAGGACACTACATAATGATTAAGGGATCGATCCAAGAAGAAGATATAACAATTGTAAATATTTATGCACCCAACATAGGAGCACCTCAATACATAAGGCAAAAACTAGCAGCCATAAAAGGGGAAATCGACAGTAACACATTCATAGTAGGGGACTTCAACACCCCACTTTCACCAATGGACAGATCATCCAAAATGAAAATAAATAAGGAAACACAAGCTTTAAATGATACATTAAACAAGATGGACTTAATTGATATTTATAGGACACTCCATCCAAAAACAACAGAATACACATTTTTCTCAAGTGCTCATGGAACATTCTCCAGGATAGATCATATCTTGGGTCACAAATCAAGCCTTGGTAAATTTAAGAAAATTGAAATTGTATCAAGTATCTTTTCCGACCACAACGCCATGAGACTAGATATCAATTATAGGAAAAGATCTGTAAAAAATACAAACACATGGAGGCTAAACAATACACTACTTAATAACGAAGTGATCACTGAAGAAATCAAAGAGGAAATTAAAAAATACCTAGAAACAAATGACAATGGAGATACAACGACCCAAAACCTATGGGATGCAGCAAAAGCAGTTCTAAGAGGGAAGTTTAAGCACTACAAACCCATCTTAAGAAGCAGGAAACATCTCGAATAAACAACCTAACCTTGCAACTAAAGCAATTAGAGAAAGAAGAACAAAAAACCCCCCAAAGTTAGCAGAAGGAAAGAAATCATGAAAATCAGATCAGAAATAAATGAAAAAGAAATGAAGGAAACAATAGCAAAGATCAATAAAACTAAAAGCTGGTTCTTTGAGAAGATAACCAAAATAGATAAACCATTAGCCAGACTCATCAAGAAAAAACGAGAGAGGACTCAAATCAATAGAATTAGAAATGAAAACGGAGAAGTAACGACTGACACTGCAGAAATAAAAAGATCATGAGAGATTACTACAAGCAACTCTATGCCAATAAAATGGACAACCTGGAAGAAATGGACAAATTCTTAGAAATGCACAACCTGCCGAGACTGAACCCAGGAAGAAATAGAAAATATGAACAGACCAATCACAAACACTGAAATTGAAACTGTGATTAAAAATCTTCCAACAAACAAAAGCCCAGGACCAGATGGCTTCACAGGCGAATTCTATCAAACATTTAGAGAAGAGCTAACACCTATCCTTCTCAAACTCTTCCAAAATATAGCAGAGGGAGGAACACTCCCAAACTCATTCTACGAGGCCACCATCACCTTGATACCAAAACCAGACAAGGATGTCACAAAGAAAGAAAACTACAGGCCAATATCACTGATGAACATAGATGCAAAAATCCTCAACAAAATACTAGCAAACAGAATCCAACAGCACATTAAAAGGATCATACACCATGATCAAGTGGGGTTTATTCCAGGAATGCAAGGATTCTTCAATATACGCAAATCTATCAATGTGATTAACCATATTAACAAATTGAAGGAGAAAAACCATATGATCATCTCAATAGATGCAGAGAAAGCTTTTGACAAAATTCAACACCCATTTATGATAAAAACCCTGCAGAAAGTAGGTGTAGAGGGAACTTTCCTCAATATAATAAAGGCCGTATATGACAAGCCCACAGCCAACATCATCCTCAATGGCGAAAAACTGAAAGCATTTCCACTAAGGTCAGGAACAAGACAAGGTTGCCCACTCTCACCACTCTTATTCAACATAGTTTTGGAAGTTTTAGCCACAGCAATCAGAGAAGAAAAGGAAATAAAAGGAATCCAAATCGGAAAAGAAGAAGTAAAGCTGTCACTGTTTGCAGATGACATGATCAAATTGGGAAAGAAGAAGTAAAGCTGTCACTGTTTGCAAATGACATGATACTATACATAGAGAATCCTAAAGATGCTACCAGAAAACTACTAGAGCTAATCAATGAATTTGGTAAAGTAGCAGGATACAAAATTAATGCACAGAAATCTCTGGCATTCCTATATACTAATGATGAAAAATCTGAAAGTGAAATCAAGAAAACACTCCCATTTACCATTGCAACAAAAAGAATAAAATATCTAGGAATAAACCTACCTAAGGAGACAAAAGACCTGTATGCAGAAAATTATAAGACACTGATGAAAGAAATTAAAGATGATACAAACAGATGGAGAGATATACCATGTTCTTGGATTGGAAGAATCAACATTGTGAAAATGACTCTACTTCCCAAAGCAATCTATAGATTCAATGCAATCCCTATCAAACTACCACTGGCATTTTTCACAGAACTAGAACAAAAAATTTCACAATTTGTATGGAAACACAAAAGACCCCGAATAGCCAAAGCAATCTTGAGAACAAAATATGGAGCTGGAGGAATCAGGCTTCCTGACTTCAGACTATCCTACAAAGCTACAGTAATCAAGACAGTATGGTACTGGCACAAAAACAGAAAGGTAGATTAATGGAATAGGATAGAAAGCCCAGAGGCAAACCCACGCACATATGGACACCTTATCTTTGATAAAGGTGGCAGGAACGTACAGTGGAGAAAGGACAGCCTCTTCAATAAGTGGTGCTGGGAAAACTGGACAGGTACATGTAAAAGTATGAGATTAGATCACTCCCTAACACCATACACAAAAATAAGCTCAAAATGGATTAAAGACCTAAATGTAAGGCCAGAAACTATCAAACTCTTAGAGGAGAACATAGGCAGAACACTCTATGGCATAAATCACAGCAAGATCCTTCCTGACCCATCTCCTAGAGTAATGGAGATAAAAACAGAAATAAACAAATGAGACCTAATTAAACTTCAAAGCTTTTGCACAGCAAAGGAAACCATAAACAAGACCAAAAGACAACCCTCAGAGTGGGAGAAAATATTTGCAAATGAATTAACTGACAAAGGATTAATCTCCAAAATTTACAGGCAGCTCATGCAGCTCAATAACAAAAAAACAAACAACCCAATCCAAAAATGGGCAGAAGACCTAAATAGACATTTCTCCAAAGAAGATATCCAGACTGCCAACAAACACATGAAAGAATGCTCAACATCATTAATCATTAGAGAAATGCAAATCAAAACTACAATGAGATATCATCTCACACCAGTCAGAATGGCCATCATCACAAAATCTAGAAACAATAAATGCTGGAGAGGGTGTGGAGAAAAGGGAACAATCTTGCACTGCTGGTGGGAATGTGAATTGGTTCAGCCACTATGGAGAACAGTATGGAGGCTCCTTAAAAAACTACAAATAGAGCTACCATATGACCCAGCACTCCCACTACTGGGCATATACCCTGAGAAAACCATAATTCAAAAAGAGTCATGTACCAAAATATTCATTGCAGGTCTATTTACAATAGCCTGGAGATGGAAACAACCTAAGTGCCCATCGTCGGATGAATGGATAAAGAAGATGTGGCACATATATACAATGGAATATTACTCAGCCATAAAAAGAAATGAAATTGAGCTATTTGTAATGAGGTGGATAGACCAAGAGTCTGTCATACAGAGTGAAGTAAGTCAGAAAGAGAAGGACAAATACCGTATGCTAACACATATATATGGAATTTAAGGGAAAAAAATGTTATGAAGAACCTAGGGGTAAAACAGGAGTAAAGATGCAGACCTACTGGAGAACAGACTTAAGGATATGGGGAGGGGGAAGGGTGAGCTGTGATAGGGCAAGAGAGAGACATGGACATATATATACTACCAAACATAAGTTAGATAGCCAGTGGGAAGCAGCTGCATGGCACAGGGATACCGGTCCGGTTCTTTGTGGCTGCCTGGAAGGGTGGGATAGGGAGGGTGGGAGGGAGGGAGATGCAAGAGGGAAGAGATATGGGAACATATGTATATGTATAACTGATTCACTCTGTTATAAAGCAGAAACTAACACCATTGTAAAGCAATTATACCCCAATAAAGATGTTAAAAAAAATCTACAAGCAATACATTCTGGAGAGGGTGTGGAGAAAAGGGAACCCTCCTACACTTTGGTGGGAATGTAAATTGGTACAGCCACTATGGAGAACAGTATGGATGTTCCTTAAAAAACTAAAAATAGGCCTACAATATGATCCAGCAATCCCACTCCTGGACATATATCTGGAGAAAATCATGGTTCAAAAGGATACATGCACATGTACATTGTGTGTCTGAAAATGTAGACTAATAATAGTGCAGGGTTTATTTGCATACATTTGTTAAATCATGTAGAAAACAAAAAGTGGATTTACAACCCAAAGTTACAAGAAATTTAGCTTCTATTCTTGTCTATATATTTACTTTTACCCAAGACCTTTATTTTTTCATGTAGCTTTTGGTTACTGTCTACCATCATTTTATTTCAACCTTGAGGACTCCCTTTAGCATTTCTTGCATGGCAGGTCTAATGGTAACAAACTTCCACCATTTTTTTTTTGTTATCTAGGAATGCCTAACATTCTCCCTTATTTTTGAAGGACACTTTTGCTTGATATAGGATTGTTGGGTAAATTTTTTGTCTTCAGTACTTTGGTTATATCAACCCACTGCCTTCTGGCCTCTAGGATTTCTAGTGAGAAATATACTGATAACCTTATTAGAGATGTTTTATATGTTATAAGCACCTCTCTCTTGCTGCTTTTAAAATTCCTTGCCTTTCAACAGTTTGATTATACTATGTCTCAGTGTGGATCTTTTTGAGTTTATCCTGCTTGTTCATTGAGCTTCTTGGATGCTTATACTCATGTCTTTCATTAATTTGGGAAATTATTATTTCTTCAAATAACTTACCTTTCCTTTTCTCTCTTCTCCTGCTGGAAATCTCACACTGTGTGTTGGAATGTTTGGTGGAGTCCCACGGGTTCCTTAGGCTCTAATTACTTATCTTTCATCTTTTTCCTTCTTCAGACTTTATCATTTCAATTGTTCTATCTTCACATTCACTGTTTTTTTTTTGTTGTTGTTGTTTTTTTTTTTTTTTTTTTTTTTTGCGATATGTGGGCCTCTCACTGTCGTGGCCTTTCCCGTTGCCGGATGCGCAAGCTCAGCGCCCATGGCTCACAGGCCCAGCCGCTCCGCGGCATGTGGGATCCTCCCGGACCGGGGCACGAACCCGTATCCCCTGCATCAGCAGGCGGACTCCCAACCACTGCGCCACCAGGGAGGCCCTCACATTCACTGTTTTTTTCTTCTGCCTGCTTAAATCTGTTTTTGAATCTGTCTAGTGGATTTTTCATTTAAAGTATTATAAGTTTTAGCTCTAGTCTTTCTTTTTGTCCTTTTTTATGTTTTCTTTCTCTTTATTGACATTTACATTTTGTTTATATATCATTTTCTTGACTTTGCCCACATTTTTATTTAGCTCTATGAGTTTCCTTTTTTTAATAGAAATATACTTGATGTACAATATTATATGAGTCACAGGTGTACAATATAATGATTCACAATTTTTAAAGTTATATGACATTTGTAGTTATTATAAAATATTGGCTATATTTTCCATGTTGTGCAATATATCCTTGTACTTATTTTATACATAATAGTTTGTAACTATGAATCCCCTATATTGCCCCTACCCCTTTCCTCTCCCCATGGTAAACACTAGTTTGTTCTCTATATTACTGTGTCTGCTTCTTTTTCATTCTGTTCACTATTTGTTGTATTTTTTAGATTCCACATATACGTGATATCACACCATATTTTTCTTTCTATGTCTGATTTATTTCACTTAGCATAGTACCATCCAAATCCATTCATGTTGCTGCAAATGACAAAATTTCATTCTTTTTTATGGCTGAACTCTATTTATATATATATATATATATATATATATATATCATATCGTCCTTATCCATTTCACTGTTGATGGAAACTTAGATAGCTTCCATACTTGGCAATTTTAAAAATAAATATTAAATAAATAAATAAATCTTTGATAAATAAATAAATAATGTTGATATAAATATTGTGGAACATGTGTCTTTTCAAATTACTGGGTTTTTAAAAAACTATTTACTCAGGATTGGAATTTCGGGTCATATGGTAGTTCTATTTTTAGTTTTTTAGGGAAACTCTATACTGTCCTTCATAGTGGTTGCACCAACTTACATTCCCATCAACAGTGTAGGACTTCCTTTTCTTTACATCATCAGAAACATTTGTTATTTGTAGTCTTTTTGATGATAGCCATTCTGACAGATATGACGTGGTATCTCATGGAGATTTTGATTTTCGTTTTCCAGAGGAAATGAGTATGGTTTCACCTGTCTATTGGCCATCTACATTTCTTCTTTGGAAAAATTTCTATTCAGTTTTTCTGACCAATTTTTAAAACATCTTTATTGGAGTATATTTGCTTTACAATGGTGTGTTAATTTCTGCTTTTATGACAAAGTGTATCAGCTATACATATACGTGTATCCTTATATCTCCTCCCTCTTGTGTCTCCCTCCCATCCTCCCTATCCCACCCATCTAGGAGCTCACAAAGCACTGTGCTGATCTCCCTGTGCTATGCGGCTGCTTCCTGCTAGCTATCTATTTTACATTTGGTATTGTATATATGTCCATGCCACCTTCTCACTTTGTCCCATCTTACATTTCCCCCTCCTCGTGTCCTCAAGTCCATTCTCTACATCTGTGTCTTTACTCCTGTCCTGCCCCTAGGCTCATCAGAAACTTTTTTTCCTATTAAATTCCATATATATGTGTTAGCATATGGTATTTGTTTTTCTCTTTCTGACTTGCTTCACTCTGTATGACAGATTCTAGGTCCATCCACCTCAATACAAATAACTCAATTTTGTTCCGTTTTATGGCTGAGTAATGTTCCATTGTATATATATACCACATCTTCTTTATCCATTCATCTGTCGATGGGTACATAGGTTGTTTCCATGTCCTGACTATTGTAAATAGTGCTGCAATGAACATTGGGGTGCATGTCTCTTTTTGAATTATGTTTTTTCAGGGTATATGCCCAGTAGTGGGATTGCTGGGTCATATCGTATTTCTATTTTTAGTTTTTTAAGGAACATCCATACCGTTCACCATAGTGGCTATATCAATTTACATTCTCACCAACAGTGCAAGAGGGTTCCCTTTTCTCCACACCTTCTCCAGCATTTATTGTTTGTAGACTT
>NW_006789620.1:80199-82808 GCF_000442215.2 Lipotes vexillifer
CCCATTTTAACTGGTGTGAGGTGATACCTCATTGTAGATTTGATTTGCATTTCTCTAGTAATTAGTGATGATGAGCAGCTTTTCATGTGCTTCTTGGCCATCTCTATATCTTCTCTGGAGAAATGTCTATTTAGGTCTTCTGCTCATTTTTGGATTGGGCTTTTTTTTTTTTTAATATTGCGCTGCATGAGCTGTTTATATATTTTGGAGATTAATCTTTTGTCTGTTGATTCGTTTGGAAATATTTTATCCCATTCTTAGGGTTGTCTTTTAGTCTTGTTTGTAGTTTCCTTTGCTGTGAAGAAGATTCTAAGTTTCATTAGGTCCCATTTTTTGTTTTTATTTCCATTACTCTAGGAGGTGGATAAAAAAAGATCTTGCTGCTATTTATGTCAAAGAATGTTTTTCCTATGTTTTCCTCTAAGAGTTTTATAGTGTCCAGTCTTACATTTAGGTCTTTAATCGATTTTGAGTTTGTTTTTGTGTATGGTGTTAAGAAATATTCTAGCTTCATTCTTTTAATGTGGCTGTCCCCTTTCCCCAGCATCAGTTATTGAAGAGGCTATCTTTACACCATTGTATATTCTGGCCTCTTTTGTTATAGATTAGGTGACCATAGGTGCATGGGTTTATCTTTGAGCTTTTGATACTATTACATTGATATATATTTCTGTTTTTGTGCCAGTACCATACTGTTTGGATTACCATAGCTTTGTAGTATAGTCTGAAGTCAAGGAGCGTGATTCTCCCAGCTCCCATTTTGTTTCTCAAGACTGCTTTTGCTATTCGAAAACTTTTGTGTTTTGAAACAAATTGTAAAAGTTTGTGTTCCGGTTCTGTGAAACATGCCCTTGGTAATTTGATAGGGGTTGCAATGAATGTGTAGATTGCTTTGTGTAAGATAGTCATTTTCACAATATTGATTCTTCCAATCCAAGAACATGATATATCTCTCCATCATTTTGTCACCTTTGATTTCTTTCACTATTAACTTATAGTTTTCTGTGTACAGGTCTTCTGCCTCCTTAGGTAGGTTTATTCCTAGGTATTTTATTCTTTTTGTTGCAATGGTAAATAGGATATTTTCCTTAATTTCTCTTTCTGATCTTTCATTGTTAGTGTATAGGAATGCCAGAGATTTCTGTGCATTAATTTTGTATTCTGCAAATTTACCAAATTCATTGATTAGCTCTAGATTTCTATGTATAGTATCATGTCATTGGCAAACAGTGAGATTTTTACTACTTCTTTACCAATTTGGATTCCTTTTATTTCTTTTTCTTCTCTAATTGCTGTGGCTAGGACTTCCAAAACTAGGTTGGATAATAGTGGTGAGAGTGGGCACCCTTGTCTTGTTCCTGATTTTAGAGGAAATGCTTTCAGTATTTCAGCATTGAGAATATACGTTTGCTGTGTGTTTGTCATATATGGCCTTTATTATGTTGACTAGGTAGGCTACCTCTGTGTCCACTTTCTGGAGAGTTTTTGTCATGAATCAGTGTTGAATTTTGTCAAAAGTTTTTTCTGCATCTATTGAGATGATCACATGGTTTTTCTTCTTGAATTTTTTAATATGGTGTATCACATTGATTGATTTGCATATATTGAAGAATCCTTACATCCCTGGGATAAATCCCACTTGATTATGGTGTTTGATCCTTTTAATGTGTTGGTGGATACTGTTTGCTAGTATTTGATAGAGCATTTTTACATCTATATTCACCAGTGATATTGGTATGTAATTCTCTCTTTTTGTAGTATTTTTGTCTGGTTTTTGTTTCAGGGTGATTGTGGCCTCATAGAATGAGTTTGGGATTGTTCCTTCCTCTCCAACATTTGGAAAAGTTTGAGAAGGATGGGTGTTAGCTCTTCTCTTAATATTTGATAGAATTCATCTGTGAAGTCATATGGTCCTGGGCTTTTGTTTGGTGGAATATTTTAAATCACACTTTCAATGTCATTACTTATGATTTGTCTGTTCATATTTTCTATTTCTCCTGGCTCAGTCTTGGAAGGTTATACTTTCCTTAGAATTTGTCTGTTTCTTTCAGGTTGTCCATTTTATTGGCATAGAGTTGCTTGTAGTAATCTCTTATGATGTTTTGTATTTATGTGGTGTCCACTGTAACTTCTACTCTTTTGTTTCTAATTTTTTTGATTTGATTCCTCTCTTTTTCTTGATGAGTCTGGCTAAAGGTGTATCAACTTTGTTTATCTTCTCAAAGAACCAACTTTTAGTTTTATTGATCTTTGCTATTGTTTTTTTTGTTTGTTTCTATTTCATTTATTTCTGCTCTGATCTTTATGATTTCTTTCCTTCTACTAACTTTGTGTTTTGTTTGTTTTTCTTTCTCTACTTCCTTTAGGTGTAAGTTTAGATTGTTTATTGAGATTTTTCTTGCTTAAGGAGGTAGGCTTGTATTGCCATAAAGTTCCCTCTTAGAAGGAACTTTTGCTGCATCTCATAGGTTTTAGATCATCGTGTTTTCATTGTCATTTGTCTCTAGGTATCTTTTGATTTCCTCTTTGATTTCTTCAGTGATCTCTTGGTTATTTAGTAATGTATAGTTTAGCTTCCATGTGTTTTATTTTTTACGTTTTTTTCCCTA
>NW_006789620.1:82818-102644 GCF_000442215.2 Lipotes vexillifer
TATTTCTAATCTCATAACATTGTGGTCAGGAAAGATGCTGAATATGATTTCAGCTTTCTTAAATTTACCAAAGCTTGTTTTGTGACCCAAGATGTGATCTATCCTGGAGAATGTTCTGTGTGCACTTGAGAAGAAAGTGTAATCTGCTATTTTCAGATGGAATGTCGTATAAATATCAATTAAATCTATCTAGTCTATTGTGTCAATTAAAGCTTGTGTTTCCTTATTAATTTTCTGTCTGGATGATCTGTCCATTGGTGTAAGAGAGGTGTTAAAGTACCTCACTATTATTGTGTTATTATTGATTTCCTCTTTTATAGCTGTTAGCATTTGTCTTATACATTGATGTGCTCCTATTATGGGTGCATACATATTTATATTTGTTATATCTTCTTCTTGGATTGATCCCTTGATCATTATGTAGTGTCCTTCCTTGTCTCTTGTAACATGCTTTATTTTAAAGTCTATTTGATATGAGTATTGCTACTCCAGCTTTCTTTTGATTTCCATTTGCATGGAATATCTTTTTCCATCCCCTCAGTTTCAGTCTGTGTGCATCCCTATGTCTGAAGTGGGTCTCTTGTAGACTGCATATATATGGCTCTTGTTTTTGCATCCATTCAGTATGCCTGTGTCTTTTGGTTGGAGTATTTAATCCACTCACATTTAAGATAATTATCGATATGTCTGTCCCTATTCCCATTTTCTTAATTGTTTTGGGGTTTTTTTTGTAGGTCCTTTTCTTCTTTTTTGTTTCCCACTTAGAGAAGGTCCTTTAGCACTTGTTGCAGAGTTGGTTTGGTGGTGCTGAAGTCTCTTAGTTTTTGCTTGTGTGTAAAGCTTTTGATTTCTCCATTGAATCTGAATGAGAACCTTGCTGGGTAGAATAATCTTAGTTGTAGTTTCTTCCTTTTCATCACTTTAAATATATCATGCCACTCCCTTTTGGCTTGTAGCATTCTGCTGAGATATCAGCTGTTAACCTTATGGGAGTTCCCTTTTATGTTATTTGTGGTTTTTCCCTTGTTGCTTTGAATACTTTTGCTTTTTCTTAAATTTTTATCAATTTTATTACTATGTGTATCTGTATGCTTTTCCTTGGTTTTATCTTGCCTCAGACTCTGCACTTCCTGGTCTTGGTGGCTATTTCCTTTCCCATGTTAGGGAAGTTTTCAAATATAATCTTTTCAAATATATTCTTGGGTCATTTCTCTTTCTCTTCTCCGTCTGGGACCACTTTAATGCAAATGTTTGTGTGCTTAATGTTGTCCCAGAGGTCTCTTGGGCTGTCTTCTCTTCTTTTCATTCCTTTTTCTTTATTCTGTTCTGTGGCAGTGAATTCTACCATTCTGTCTTCCAGGTCACTTATCCGTTCTACTGCCTCAATTATTCTGCTACTGATTGCTTGTAGTGTATTTTTCCTTTCAGTTATTGTATTGTTCATCTCTGTTTGTTTGTTCTTTAATTCTTCTAGGTCTTTGTTAAACATTTCTCACATCTTCTCCATTTTTGCCTCCATTCTTTTTCCTAGGTCCTGGATCATCTTCACTATCATTATTCTGATTTCTTTTTCTGGAAGGTTGCCTATCTCCACTTCATTTAATTGTTTTTCTGGGCTTTTATCTTGTTCCTTAATCTGGTACATAGCCCTCTGCATTTTCATTTTGTCTGTCTTTCTGTGAATGTGATTTTCATTCCACAAGCTGCAAGATTGTAGTTTTTCTTGCTTCTGCTGTATGCCCTCTGGTGGATGAGGCTATCTAAGAGGCTTGTGCATGCTTCCTGATGGGAGGGACTTGTGGTGGGTAGAGCAGTGTTGCTCTGATGGGCAGAGCTTAGTACAACTTTAATCCGCTTGTCTGCTAATGGGTGGGACAGAATTCCCCTTCTGTTGGCTGTTTGGCCTGAGGTATCCCAACACTGGAGGTTACAGGCTCTTTGGTGGGGCTAATTGTGGACTCCAGGAGGGCTAATGCCAAGGAGTACGCCCCAGACCTTCTTCTGCCATTGTCCTTGTCCCTGTGGTGAGCCACAGCCACACCCCTCCTCTGCAGGAGACCCACCAACACTAGCAGGTAGGTTTGGTTCAGTCTCCTATGGAGTCGTTGCTCCTTCCCCCTGTGTCCTGATGCACACACTACTTTGTGTGTTACCTCCACGAGTGGAGTGTCTGTTTCCCCCAGTCCTGTCAAAGTCTTGCAATCAGATCTTGCTAGCCTTCAAGGTCTGATTCTCTGGGAATTCCTCCTCACATTGCTGGACCCCCAGGTTGGTTAGCCTGATGTGGGGCTCAGAACCTTCACTCCTGTGGGTGGACTTGTGTGGTATAATTGTTTTCCAGATTGTGAGTCACCCACCTAGTGGTTAATGGATTTGATTTTTTTGTGATTGCTCCCCTCCTACCACCTCATTACAGCTTCTCCTTTGTCTTTGGGTATCTTTTTTGGTGAGTTCCAGTGTCTTCTTATCAATGATTGTTCAGCAATTAGTTGTGATTCCAGTTCTCTCAAAAGAGGGAGTGAGCCCACTTACTTTTACTCCACCATCTTGAACCAATCCTCTCCTGTGAAAAAGCTTTTAAATTTAATTAGGTCCCACGTGGTTTCTTTTGCCTTTATTTGCTTTGCTTTTGGAGACAAATCAAAAGAATATTACTACAATTTATGTCAAAGAGTGTTCTGCCTATGTTTTCTCATAGGATTTTTATGTTTTCTGGTCTTACATTTAGGTCTTTAATCCATTTTGAGTTTATTTTTGTACATCGTAGTAGAGGATGTTCTAATTTCATTCTTTTACATGTAGCTGCCCAGTTTTCCCAACACCACTTATTGAACGACCCCCTTTTCTCCATTGTATATTCTTGCCTTCTTTGTCTTAGATTAAATAATGATAAGTGCATGAGTTTATTTCTGGGCTCTCTATTCTGTGCTACTGATCTATGTGTCTGTTTTTGTGCCAGTACCATACTGTTTTGATTACTGTAGCTTTGTAGTACAGCCTGAAGCCAGGGAGCATGATTTCTCCAGCTTTGTTTTTCTTTCTCAATATTGTCCCCCCCAACCCAGGCCTTTAGTGTTTCCATACAAATTTTAAAATTATTTCTTCTAGTTCTGTGAAAAATATTATTGGTATTTCAATAGTGCTTGCATTGAATCTGTAGATAGCTTTAGGTACTGTGGACATTTTAACAATATTAATTCTTCCAGTCCAAGAACACAATATATCTTTCCATCTGTTTGTGTCACCTTCAATTTTTTCATCAGTGTCTTATAGTTTTCCAAGTCCAGGTCTTTTATCTCCTTACATAAGTATTTTATTCTTAGGTATTTTATTCTTTTTGATGCAATGGTAAATGGTATTGTTTCCTTAATTTCTCTTTCAGTTTGTTCATTGTAAGTGTATAGAAATGCAACAGACTTTCTGTATTATGTTATATTTTCTGTATTAATATTTTGTATGCTACAACTTTACCAAATTCACTGATGAGCTCTAGTAGTTTTCTGGTGGTGTCTTTTGGAGTTTCTACGTATAGCATCATGTCATCTGCAAACAGTGACAGTTTTGTTTCTTCCTTTCCAATTTTTCTTCCTTCTTTCTTCCTTCCTTCCTTTCTTTCTTTCTTTCTTTTTTGTTCTTTCTTTTTCTTTCATTCTTCCTTTCTTTATTCCTTTCTTTCTTTTTTGTCTGATTGCCGAGGCTAGGACTTCCAATATTATGTTGAATAGCACTGGTAAGAGTGGCAATCCTTGTCTTGTTCCTGATCTTAGAGGAAATGCTTCAGATTTTCATGAGTATGATGTTAGCTGTGGGTTTGTCATATATGACCTTTATTATGTGGTGGTATGTTCCCTCTTTGCCCACTTTGTGAAGAGTTTTTATCATAAATTGATGTAGAATTTTGTCATAAGCTTTTTCTGCATCTATTGAAATGATCATATGGTTTTTATTCTTCAATTTGCCAATGTGGTGTATCATATTGATTGATTGGTGGATATTGAAAAAAGCTTGTATCCCTGGGATAAATTCCACTTGATCATAGTGTATGATCCTTTTAATGTTTTGTTGGATTCAATCTGCTAACATTTTGTTGAGGATATTTCATCTATGTTCATCAGTGATATTGGCCTATAATTTTTTTTTATGATATCTTTGTCTGGGTTTGTAATCAGGGTGATGAGTTCAGAACTGTTATTTTCTCTGAAATTCTTTGGAAGCTTTAGAAGGATAGGTGTTCAACTCTTCTCTAAATATTTGGTAGAATTCACCATTGAAGCCACCTGGTCCTGGACTTTTGTTTGTTAGGAGTTTTAAAATTACTCGTTCAATTTTACTACTAGTAATTGGTCTGTTCATATTTTCTATTTCTTCCTGGTTCAGTCACATTGTACCTTTCTTGAACTTGTGTGACTGTTTCCTTTCCTGGGTTAGGGAAATTTTCAGCTATTGTGCTGTCAAATATTTTCTCAGCCCGTTTCTCTCTCTCTCTTCTCCTTCTGTGACCCCCTATAATGTGACTATTAGTGTGCTGACATTTGTCTCAGAGGTCTAATAAACTGTCCTCATTTCTTTTCATCCTTTTTTTCTGTTTAGAGTCAGTGATTTACACTACTTTGTCTTCCAGCTCACTGATCCGTTCCTCCGTATCATCTAGTCTATTGTTGGTTCCTTGTAGCATATTTTTCATTTCATTTATTGTATTCTTCATCTCTGTTTGGTTGTTCTTTTTATCTGCCAGCTCTTTGTTAAAAGCTTCTAACCCTTAACTTCTCCCTCTTCATCCATTCGCCTCCTGAGTTCTTTGATCATCTTTGCAATCATTATTACTCTGAACTCTTTCTTGGAAGGATTGCATATCTTTACTTCACTCAGTTCTTCCAGGATTTTATCTTGTTTCTTCATCTGGAACATGTTCTTCTGCTGCCTCATTTTGTCTAAGTTGCTATTTTTATTTGTCTGGTAGGTTAGTTACATTTCCCAACCTTGGAGAAGTGGTCTTCTGTAGGGGGTGTCCTATGCGTCCCACCAGCACACTCCCCTCTTGTCACCCAATCTAATTCTCCAGAGATTCTCCCTAAGAGGGCTGTGTGTCTTTCTGTTGTGGTGGACTATAAGGGTGTTCTGATATGTTTGGTTAGCCCCCAATCAGATTGGTTGCCAGGACTTGCCTTGTACAGAGGCTGTTGGCTGCTGGTTTAGTGGGGCTTGTTCACAAGAGGCTGACTACAGAACCCTGTGGGAGGGGCTCGGAGGGTAGTGTTTGCTCACTGGTGGGTGGTGTCAGTGTCCAGAAGACTCTGGAGCTGTTGTCTACCCACTGGTAGATGAACCAGGCCCTGGAATTACTACCAGTCTAGTGGTAGACCAAGCTGTGTCCTGAAGTCTGACTGCAGTGCCCAGGGATCCCAGAGCTGGTGTCAGATCACACTGGTGTGTGAGGCCAGTTCCTGACACAATTGGGTATGGTGTACAGGATGTCTCAAAACTTGTGTTGGTCTGCTAGTGGGCAGGGCTGGGGCCCAACTGGTCCCAGGGCATGGTCTGGCCTGCTGTGGGAATGCTGGGTCTGCAGGCTGTGGAATTATGGTTTTTCTGCATCTGATGTCAGTCTCCTTGTGGGTAAGGCTGGTCTAGAGACTAGTACAGACTTGCTGGAAGGCAGGGCTAATGTTTGCCCTATGGTGGGCAGAATTGGATCTTGGCCCTCTGGTGGGCAGGGCTGTGTCCAGATACATGTTTAGAGGAGGCTGTGGGCTCAGGAAGTCTATAAGAAGCCTGTCTGCTGATGTGTGGGTCTGTGTCCCTGCCCAGTTAGTTGTTTGTCCTAGGGCATCCCAGCACTGGTGCCTGTAGACTCCTGCATGGAGCCAGGCTCTCAAGTATCACTGCCACCAGTGTCTATGTCCCCAGGTGAGCCACAGCCACTCCCCACCACCTCTCTGTGAGATTCTCCATGATCAGCAGGTAGGTCTGGCCCATTCTTCTATCAAATTACTGCTTTTGCCCAGGGTCCCAGTGCATGTGAGATTTGTGTGTGCCTTTAAAGGTGAAGTCACTATTTCCCCCAGTCCTTTGGGACTCCCAAAATTATACCCCACTGGCCTTCAAAACCAAATGCTATGGGAGCTTGTCTTCCCAGTGCAGGAGCCCCAGGCTCATAACTGCCACTCCTGTGGGAGAACCTCTGCAATATAATTGTTCTCCCATTTGTGGGTCACCCACCTGGAGGTATGGGACTTGATCATATTGTGAGTCTGCCCCTCTTACCCATCTCGTTGTGGCTTCTTCTTTTAGTCTTTAGTTGTAGAAGATCTTTTCTGGTAGGTTCTGGTCTTTTTCACTGATGGCTGTTCTGAAGAAGTGATGTTGGTGTGCTAGTGAGAGGTGGTGAGCTCAGGGTCTTTCTAACCAACCATCTTTGCTGATCTTCTTTGAGTTTCTTTAAGATTGTTGTTCAAAGTTGTTGTCTATTAAGACCATCCCCTGATGCTTCTTAGGGATAGTTTTGTTGATATTTTTTCTTATTTGAATGGATCATACTTTCCTATTTCTTTGCATATCTTGTGTTTTTTGTTTTGGGTATTTGAACCTTTTAATGTGGTAACTCTGGGGATCTGATTCTTTCCCTTCCCTAGAGTTTGCTGTTTTATTTCATTTTGTTTGATTGTTGTAGGGTGTCTCTGTGTGTCAGGGATCAGCCTGAAATGCTCACTTAAGATCTTTTTAGGTATTTTCTGTCTATGCCTTTTTCTGAGCATGAACAGTGACTTTATAAATTTCTCTGTATGTGTGGTTGCTTTTGAATGTCCTAGCCATTAAATGTTTGACTTCTAAAAGGGGAAAAAGAAAAATGAAGAAAGAAAAATAAAGTACAATCCCTTTAAGTCCTCTGGAAGTCACTTCAGCCACAGTGGGAAGGCCTTGTAAAAGTGGCTGTTTCCTCTGTTCCTGTACTTCTGAGATTAGAAGCAGTAACCAGTGATCAGAGCACTGATCACTGATTTTGGAAGTCCTTGCTCATTCTGTCTCCTACACTTTCCTTGCAAACCATTCCAGAAACAATGGCTGCCATAGCTACTCCTGCTACTAAGAGATGAAACTGACCCAAATTAACCACAATTACCATCCAATTCTTCTCCAAAGTTCCAAACTAGTTACATCAGATTCTGCCCCTGCAACTGCTATGTAGGGAGATGGATTTCTCATGTTTCCCACATTGCCATCTTCCCTCTAGCTCCACTTCTGATCTCCTATGCACACATTTTTGAACCAAATTCACTGCTGAGAAGAATCACTTCTCTTATAGTTAATAAAAGCAATGAAAAATACAAGAAATATTCCTCCTGAACTGTTCTAACCAGATTATATACACACACACAATTGAAAAGATGTCCAAAATATACTTTTGAATTAGAAAAGTAAATTGCAGAGAAATGTGTATAGCATGATTTTACTTATTTTTACTTAAAACTGAAGCAATATTTGTATGTAAAATCTTTTGAATGAGCATTCAGAAAATATATGAAAAGATATACACTGAGCTCTAAACAATAGTTTCATTGCTTAGAGTAGGGAAGTTGTAGTACAATGACGGAGATAAATTTTCTTTTACTTCACCTTATATATTGTTTCATTACTGACTGTGAAAAAGTGTTTGTAATTTTGGTTGCTGTAATATATTTACATACAGGAAATAGGAACAATTAATCATTGTTAATAATAGTAAATTTTAAGAGTAGAGGTAGAGTCAACACTGTAATTAGTTACTTTTTCCTGTTTATTCTTTTATTTGCTAACATTTTTCACATTAAGAAAAGCACCTCTGATTTTCTCAAATTGATTTACAACAGATATGCCATTCTCACTTTTTCCTATTAAGATATACTATAATAATGGTAAAAATTATTTTAAAAAATCATGGGACTTCTAACAAAGGAATTGAAAGAAAAAATGACCTTTGTGGGGCTTCCCTGGTGGCGCAGTGCTTGAGAGTCCGCCTGCCGATGCAGGAGACGCGGGTTCGTGCCCCGTTTCGGGAGGATCCCACATGCCGCGGAGCGGCTGGGCCCGTGAGCCATGGCCACTGAGCCTGCGCGTCCGGGGCCTGTGCTCCACAAATGGAAGAGGCCACAACAGTGAGAGGCCCGCATAACGCAAGAAAAAAAAAAAAAAATGACCTTTGTGAACATTGTCTATATGCATTTTCTTTCTACAGAAAAGGATTAGCTCACATAAGTTCAGGTAGGTTGCTGTTTACAATACAATAGTCACAGGAAACCCCTTAGTGCCCCAATAATTAGGTCGCCATTAAAAATGTTTTCAAAAATTTTACCTTCCAGCCATACTTTTTAGTTAAACAAATTATACTCAAATCCCAAAGATGATAATACATATTAGAGTCAAAAAGGGTTTTAAATCATTTTGAGTCATGCTGGGTTAAAAATATAAATTGTGCTTTTAAAATCTATTTTACACTTATATTGCAAGACTCCTGAGGCTTTTTATATGCTTACTTATACATGGTGTCTCCCAAAGGGAAAGTTATTATGGTGCTTCTTAGGCCGGCCTGATGACAAAATCCTTTTAATAAGTAGCACTTTGAGGGAATAATGTTCCTCATGACACACTAAGAAAAATGAAGTATAAGCCAGTGAACATGGTATTTGAAATGGGTACTCAGTGATCTATGAGTACCCTCAAGTCACTCAATATTATATTCACAGCAATTTATTTTATAATGGCATCTAATATGTTCTGCTTTGTATTCATTGTATTAAAAACTATTTTCTATAGTGCATGGCAGTGGTAGAAACTGTTGGACTGTGACAGATCAATCAGTGATATCAGGGCTATTAAATAGAAGAAAAAAAGACAGGGTGCTATACGTTATAATGGATGCCCATATGATATCATAGACTGATTGCTCACTGTCGAAGATATTGGTCACTTTTATTTTTTTGTTTGGTTAACAATTAATGGTTAAAAATTAGAATACTAGTTGTATATGTCTGTATTTAAATATTTAAAGGGATATATGTGTATAAATTTTATTTATATATAGAATGCCTTTTCTTTTCAATCCTAACAGATCAAGAGAACACATATAGAAGTTCTTAGGACTGGATCACAACTTTTTTCTATCTTTTTCTTTAAAACCTTATTATTATAATTGTAAATATCATTATTCTGAAATAAGTCACATTCTCTAGCCTTATATTGATTTATTCTTTGGATAGGTAACTAAATTTATATTGTTTAAATATTTCAGATGCCTGAATATACTTTCATATACAAAACAGCTCAGGATTCCTTTTTGTTCTTTTAAAAAAAATCTAGGTAATTTTATCACAGCTAGATTTATCATGGGAGATGGTGATCTTCTTACATATTTATATGTTCTGAAATAGTTCATGGAATATTGTATATTTTTAATTTCTCATTCCCACATGTTTGAGCTAGTGAATTCTTTGGGGGTAAGTATTTAACTCTAATTTACATTTTTATTCTGGAATTATTGGTCTAATAAGATTTTCTACCTTTTCTTGAATTAATACTAGTGACTTACACTTTCTAAAAAGTTATAATTTTGTCTAGTGGTAATCATATTAATTTTTTCTTAATTTTGGCTGTGCTGGGTCTTTTTTGCTGCATGCAAGTTTTCTCCAGTTGTGGTGAGTGGGGGCTACTCTTCGTTGCAGTGCACAGGCTTCTCATTGTAGTGGCTTCTCTTGTTGTGGAGCATGGGCTCTAGGTGCACGGGCTTCAGTAGTTGCAGCAAGTGGGCTCAGTAGTTGCAGTTCATGGGCTCTAGGCATGCAGACTTCAGCAGTTGTGGCATGCAGGCTCAGTAGTTGTGGCACATGGGCTTAGTTGCTCCACTGCATGTGGAATCTTCCTGGACCACGGATCAAACCCGTGTCCCCTGCATTGGCAGGTGGATTCTGGACCACTGCATCACCAGGGAAGTCCAGTAATCATGCTAATTTTAAAACTATTAAATTTATATGCATTTTTCATATCTATCCATTACTCATTCATTATTTTGTTGATTTACATCTTCTATGGATTATCAGTTTATAAAAAAACAACAATTTATATTTTTGCTTGTTTAAAAAATATTTTTGTACTATTGATTCAGGTTACTTTCATGGTCTTATGTCAGTTATTTTTGTCTCTATGTCTTAATACTTTCCCTCTATTACCTTTAGGCTTATTTTACTGACATTAAAAAAAACCTACTTGTGTTTTATGTTTGATTAATTAGTAATTGATTGTTAATTAATCTTGCAGATATTCTAACATGTCATGCACTTAGCCTTATGTATTTTACTGGATATAGCATTTACTATCACCTTCACGTTTTTCTATACAGAGCTCTTTGCCATTCATTTTCTGCCAGAGACTTTGTAATTTCAGTATTGATTTCCACTTTAAGTTAATGGTCTCTTAGATGGGCATTAAATAGATATTCAGATATTTTAGGCTCTACTATTGTTTTCAAGTATTTTGTTATTACTATGATCTTGATCCAAAAGCATGTCCTCTATACTGATTCTCATTTTCTGGAACTGATTATAGAGACATATATCTATATATTTTCTCTCCTCTTTTGATAGATGTGTTCATATACACAACATATGGCTTCAGACTGGCATGATATTTTTATTCAGCATAAAGGATGAGGTCTGTATAAAGTGTTTAGCACACCTTAGTTTCAGTTTCTGCTTTCTTCTTCAGAATAAGTTATCTTATATTCAATAATGAAAATTTCTGATAAAAGTCTTCTTAATATTTATTTTATTGATAACACAGTAATAACTATCATAAGAAATATATAAGATTGAATGTTGTACACAATATATTTAAGTTCTTTTACACAAATAATAATTATGATGGCTAACATTTACTGAATATTTATTATGCAACAGGTACTGTTGAAAATTGTTCTAATCAATTTAGGTTTATTATCTCATTTGATCCTCACAACCATGAAGTAGAATCTCTATCCCTGTTTCATAATGTATACACATAATATCACAAAACATATTTCTACAAACAAAGAGAAAAGATTTATAATGATAAAGATTAAACTAGTAACAGTGCTTACGTTTGAAGAGTGTAGGTAGGTATGAAACATGAATTTAGCAATCTGTCAAGTTTAAATCTTTTTCACCATAGAATGTATTTATGCAGTATTTTCAGCATACAAATATATGTATAGAAAAATGTTGATCTAGGACATTGTTCATGAGCTTCTCAAATTGAAGACAAATTATTAAATGTATTTGATAAATATAGTTCTATAGGGAAACTTATTAGGCTATTTAAAAACAATGAAATATTTCTAACTACTGACAGAAAAATTTCTTTGGCATGGGAATGGCAAGTGAAAATGTAGTTATAGCATGTTAATATTTCATAAGGACAAAATCTGGAAGGATTTGATCTAATTACTTGACAGTGGTTTATTCTGGTTGATAGGATTGCAAGTTTTTAAAATTTGTTTCTCTATATTTTTAAAATTTTGTGGTTTAATTTTATAAAAGGAAGTTATCTTTTAAAACAAAGAGTTGTAAATCAATTATTTTAAAATATTAAATTTATATAATTAAATAATGAGAGCAAACACAGATATTCAGGATCAAAGTAATAAAAAGAGGATTCTAAAACATGTGTCTTAAATAAATAAGAGTATACATATCAACAGGAGTCAATACAAATATGTGAGATAAATGAATTAATACTTACATGGTGCTGAGATAAGAATTTGAGGGAAAATGATCAATTTAGACACTTTAATATTTTGGAGTAAATTTTAAAATGGTTTCAATAGTTGAGTATGAAACAAAATTATAGATATTAAAGATATAAATTCCCATGGTTACTCTCAAATATAAACTAATATTTACAATAAGATTTTAGGGTTAAAAATGTGGGTTTCTGGATGTCAATTAAGTTGGAACTATTGATGTTTTCCAACATTCATTTTGTTCACAATGTGTTTCCACTGTTTGAATTCTCTTCAGTTATGTAGACTATGAACCAAGAAAAAGTCTTCTACATAGTCCTTTTACTCATTGTGTTAATCAGCATTATGAATTCTCTGATGTTGAATAAAGCTTGAGCTCCTAGTGGAGGCCTTGCTACAGTTCTTGCATTCATAGAGTTTCTCACCTGTATGCATCTTCTTATGTACAGTGAAATTTGAGCAATAACTAAAGGCCTTTTCACATTCTTTGCATTCCTAGGGCTTCTTACCAGTGTGGAATCTCTGATGTTGGGAAACGTATGAGCTACAACTAAAGGTCTTTCCACAATCTTTACATGCATAGGGTTTCTCACCAGTATGAATTCACTCATGTTGAATAAGACTTGAGCTCCCAGTAAAGGCCTTTCCACGTTCTTTATATCAGGGGTCCCTAGCCACTGGGCCACAGACCAGTACCAGTCCGTGACCTGTTAGGAACCGGGTTGCACACCAGGAGGTGAGTGGCAGGCAAGCAAGCAAAGCTTCATCTGCTGCTCCCCATTGCTCCCTATAGTTCACATTACCACCTAAACCATTGCTTGCATTACCACCTGAATCATCCCCCCACCTCTGTCCATGGAAAAATTGTCTTCCACAAAACCAATCTCTGCTGCCAAAAAGGTTGGGGACCGCTGCTTTACATTCATAGTGTTTCTAACCAGTATGAATTCTCTGGTGCTGAGCAAGTTTTGAGTTCCTATTAAAGGCCTTCCTACATTCCTTACATTCATAGGGTTTCTCACCAGTATGAAATCTGTGATGTTTGGTAAGATAAGAGCTCCAAAAAAATGTCTTTCTATATTCCTTACATTCATTCAGTTTCTTACCAGTGCGAATTTTCTGATGTTGGGAAAGGTATGAGCTAATTCTAAAAGCTTTACCACATTCCTTACATTCATAGGTTTTCCACCAGAATGAATTCTTTGATGTTGAGAAAAGTATGAGGTTCAACTAAAAGCCTTCCCACGTTGTCTACGTTCATAGGGTTTCTCACCAGTATGAATTCTCTGATGTCACAAAAGTTCTGAGCCACAATAAAAGATTTCTCACATTCCTCACCTTCATGGAATTTCTAACCACTGTGAATTTTCTGATGTTTAGTAAGGGCTGAACCACAACTAAAGGACTTTCCACAATCCCCACATTCATAGAGTTTCTCACCAGTAGGAGTTCTCTGGTGTTGAGTAGGTTGTGAGATACAACTAAAAGCCTTTCCACATTCCTTACATTCATATGGTTTCTCTTCATTTTCAATCGTGTGTGTGTGTGTGTGTGTGTGTGTGTGTGTGTGTGTGCATGTAGAGTAAAAGATACATGCTGATTGAAAGCAGGTACATCTTCATGGGCAATTATTACTTGGCTGAAATATGCCTCCTGATGTAACTCATGTCTCTCAAACTGATCTTTAACATTCCCAAACATTTCTGACACTTGAGATTGGCCTTCTAATTCTTTCCATTAACTCCAATTGGAATGTTTATGCATTACTAATTTTTTTCCTTAAAGATGGTTTCTTGGTTGAAGACTTTGATGCTTGATCTGAAATGAAATTAATATTAAACTTTTGCCTTTTTTTTCTTCTATTCTGGGAGAAATAAAACTTACATAGTAGAGAAGGTAGAAGTAAACTCAAAATGTTTCAAATCAAGTTCTAATAGTAAATGGCTAAGACACTACTAAAATATAGCTATGAATTTCAGAAAATGAGAAATTAAAGCAAAGAGTGAAGAAATTCCATTAGGGAAAATCAAGAAAATCATTAAGTAAAGAGATTAAGTTAATGGTTCTCAAAAATTTGTATGACTCAATAATTTGGGAAGATTGGTAAATATACATTACCCTGGGTGATTATCCAAACCAAAGGAAGGATTGGTTAATTATACATATTTCTATACATATAATATCATCCTGTATAATAAAAAATGAGAGGAATAGAATAACTATCTCATAAGATAATGTGAGAATTAAATAAGTATAACCAGTGGATGTTTCTTAGATGAAAGAAGGACATAGAGCTTGCTAACCAATAATATATTGGAAACGATCTGAAGGTAGGTTAATGGAAGGTAGAATTCCTGGTTATAACCTAAGGAAAAATGTCAAATGAGTCAGGCATGAATTGAGTTAGGGAAGACTTCTATGGCTGAACTTAAATATGTTGTGAAAATTTCAATGAAAATACTATTTGGGAATTCCATGAAACATACTGTAGTGGAGGTGGACATTGCTCAGGAAACACTACAATGGGGACAGACTGAGGGGTAAGTCATCTATAAGTTCATAAAATAGGGAAAAAATGGGTAACTATGTGGTCTTGTGGTAAAACTTAGAAGAATTGGGTACTTTTGTACCCCCACACTGAAATACTAGCTTAAAATTGGGGGGCAAATCACTAAATCACTCTAAGCCTCTGTGCAGTAAGAGATTAACCTTTTCCAAAGAAAGGTTTGGTGCTTGACCAGCTCCTGGTAGGTAACTTCTAAGGCCTTTGTATACTCTCTAATAAGATTACCTTTTTTTACCTAGAGACCTTTCTTTAGCCGTACAAGATAACATATGCTAAAAATGTGATTTATGAAAGGGGTCTTGGACCATGTAGTACTAACTTGACCTCTGAAGGGGCTGGAGACTGAGGTCAGCCACATGGGAGTGATGTCTATATGACCCAAACCAATAAAAACCCTGGACACAAAAGCTTGGGTGAGCCTCTTTGGCTGGCAATACTCCTTGTGTGTTGCCAAACACTGCTGAGAAAATTAAGTGCTGTCCACATGACTCCATTGGAAGAGGACAACTGAAGCTCATGATTACTGTCTCTTGGATTCTCCTCTATGTGCCTCTTCCCTGATTTTAACTGGTACTATTCCATTGTAATAAACTGCAAAATAAACTCAGTATAACAGCTCTTCTTAAAATCGGAATTATTTTAGTGAACATAAAGGTGGGCTTGGGGACCTCCTAACTGCATTTTGTGTCAGAAGCGGAGTCTGCTAGAATGACCCTGGTTCATTGAAACATGGAAAAAGCACTGGGATAAGAAAGCATGAGAGTGTGGGGGCTGATACTCTTAGAATCCAGGGTGGCCACCTAGTTATCATGGTATGAAACTGCAGTTATGTTGCGATCAGTTACTGAAGTTAAAGTTACCAATGGAATTCAGAAATGATAGCTCCAACTCCTGAGGTGCTGGCTCACTACATACATAAGAAAAAACAAAGCAAAAAGAAACAAGTGAAATACACAATCCATTGGTTTTTGTTCTCTGTAATCTAGTCCAAGATTGTATTTCATCTATTCCATGCTATCCAAGAGGGGAAAATATGCTGAAGTAAATAGCTAAAACAATTGAGTGATTGGTAGGAGAATGGAAAAAGATAAATGTAAAATTCAAGGGAATCATCACAGCAGGGTGGAAAATTTTAAATGTTTTTTTAAAAAAGAGAATAAAGCAGAAAATGATGGAAGTGAAACAAATGTCTAAACACAGCAGTGTTCGAGGTGAGGTAGATCAATAGAAGCCTGTGCCAGTCCCTCATCATTGAAGGACACTAAACAAATCTACTATATTTCCTCTGATTTGAAAGAAACTATTGCAAAGAGAACAATAGGAAATATGACTTTGAATTGCATGTGGAGATCAAACTAATCAATAAAAGGATTGACAAAAGCGCCAAGGTCCCTTCGTCTGACCTCTGGCTGAAGACCCAAGGCCATATGCAAATATTGGTGTTAAATGGCCGAGAAGAGGGGGAGAAACTTTTCTGGGACTCCTTGACATGGGAACCCAAGCTACTGTGATTCAAAAATACATTGGTGAAGACCTACAGGGCTACATTTAGTTTGGGAGGATTATGAGGATGTACCAGTTGATGACGTTAAGTTGAAAGCTTGGATAAAAATTGAATGAACATAATTTATGTGAACTGGTTTCATCTCCTCTATTTGAATATATGACAAGAATGGATATTATGTTTGTCTAGTAATACTTCCCTTACCTAGTATTATAAAAAGAAGGCGTGTAAATTCACTGTTTAGCCAGTATTGAGTAGAAGTGCTAAATGGTAACCAACAGAATGCTGAAGCTCAAACTGGTTGTTAATTTGAAACTGAATCGAATACCTGGTGAATAGAATACTTACTAAAAGAGATTACCACTTTGATGCCCTTTTAGTAGCTGGAGCGATGGTACCAACAAATTCTTTCCAACGTTCTGTGTGGACTGCATCCTGGGACTTATTTTGAAAGCCAGTGAGTGCCACCCAGCAGAAACTAGTCAGATATTGGATGAGAAAATGTCCATATACTGTGATAGAACACAAACCATTTGAGAGTCTCTCATTAGCTTGCTTAACTGAAACTTCTGCTATGACTAAAGAACACAAAAATCATGAAACCTAGCATACTCATAATGTCCTTGAGCAATTGGATTATGACGCATCCTGCTTTAAAAAAAATGTTTCTTTTGCTATGGGCTCCTTAAACTTATTCGATTTGTTTTGTCAAGTTTCAGCCATTATTTCTTTAAAAAAATTTTTTTTCTGCTGCCACTCCTCTTTTTTGGGGGTGACTCGAAATACTCATATATTAGGCTGCTTGAAGTTATCCTACAGCTCACTAATACTCTTTTCCTTTATAAAACTTTTCTCTAAGTTTCTCTTGCTTTGCTATCAAGTTCACTAATCTTTTCTTCTGCAATGTGTAGTCTGTTAACTCCATCCAGTATACTTTTCAACTCAAACATTGTATTTTTCAACTCTAGAAACTGAATTTCAGTGTTTAAAAATATATTATCTCCAGGGAGATCAGTTCGGTGTTTTAGGGAGAGTGGGAGGGAGGCTTAAGAGGAAGGGGATATGGGGATATATGTATAAATATAGCTGATTCACCTTGTTGTATGGCAGAAACTAACACAACACTGTAAAGGAACAATACTCCAATAAAGATGAAAAAATATATATTGTCTCTGCTTAATTTTTGAACATTTAGAATATAGTTATCATTGCCAGTGTTTTCTGTTAATCCTAATATTTGTCAGTTCTGGTTAATTTTTATTGATTGAAAAATTCTCATCATTAGGGATCTTTTATTCCTGCCTCATTTCATGCATAATAATCTTTGATTGAATGCTACACACTGTGAATTTTACCTTACATGCTGGATTTTGTTTTCCTCTAAATCTTCTTTTGCTTTGTTCTGGGGTCCAGTTAAATTACTTGAAAATAGTTTGATGGTTTCAGATCCTCCCTTTATAATTTGTTAGGAGAATTCAGAGCATCACACATTTTGCTGACTAGTCCCCTGTCCTCACTACTAAGGCAAGACATTGCTGAGTAGTCTGACCAATACACCATGAATTATGAGTTTTTCCAATCTGGCTGGTGGGAGTAGGTATTGTTCCTGGCCTTGTGTGAGTGCTGGGCACAGGTCCCTTCAATCCTTTGAATATTCTTCCCCCAGCTTCAGGTAGTTTCTCATATGCTGATCAGTACTCTGGTTAACACTCAAAGGTGACATTCTGCAGATCTTTAGGATTCCCTCACTCTGCAGCTCTCTCTTCTTTAGTACTCCTCTGAACACTTGTTGCCTTGATCATCGCTGACTCCCAGTTCCATCTCTTCAGCTCAGGAAGTCTACTTAGTTCTCACTTCTTTTCTGTGCTTCATACTAGAATCTCACTTAAGGCAGAAAAATGAGGCAATCATAGGGTTTTGTTTGCTTCCTTTCCCTCAAGAATCACTGTTCTTCATTGCCTAATATCCAGATGTTCATGAAAAATCTTTTTTTTTTTTCTGATTGTTGTTTCAGGCAGGATAGTAAAAGAAATTCCTGTTACTCCATCTTGACTGGAGGCATAATCTCTCAGAGCATTGGTACATTTATTTTTAAGGCTATTTTTTCCTGGATATAAAATTCTAGTTTGACAGTTTCTTTCAGTATGTTAAAGATGTCTTCCAGTTATCTTATTACTTTCATAATTTCTGATGAAAAGTCTGGGAATTCTTTGTTCCTGTTATTAATGAGTCTTCTTTCTCTGACCACTTTATAAATCTGTCTCTTTATCATTTCTTTTCAAAAATTGATTTGATGAACATAGATAGACTTTCCTTGTTTTTACTCTGAGTTCTCTGAAGTAGGTGGGTCTGTGGATTTATAGTTTTCTTCTCATTTGGAAAATAATCAGCCATCCTTCTTTCAAATATCTGATGCCTCCTTCTTTTCTGGAATTCCAATTCATCTTAGACCACTTGATATTGTCCCCCAGGTTATGATTGTTTTCTTGATCTCTGTGCTTCATTTGGGATAATTTCTATTTCTTTGTTTACAAAATCAATATCTTACTTTCTGAACTGTGTAATCTATTAAAATCATTCACTATTTTTATGCTCCCCAAATTTCATTTGATTATTTTGCTATGTCTTCAATTTATCTCTCCATTATATTCACATATTCCTCTAACTTTATAAGCTTATTAAACATATTTATAGTAGTTGTTTTAACATTCTTGTCTGCTAATTTCATGATCTCTTCTTCTATTAACTGTTCATTTCATCTGATTGTAATCATGCTTCTTTCATGTCTAGTAGTTTTTTTGTTTGTTTGTTCTGTTTTGTTTTGTTTTGTTTTAGTTTTTTGTGGTATGTGGGCCTCTCACTGTTGTGGCCTCTCCCGTTGCAGAGCACAGGCTCCGGACGCGCAGGCTCAGCGGCCATGGCTCACGGGCCCAGCCACTCCACGGCATGTGGGATCTTCCCAGACCGGGGCACAAACCCGTGTCCCCTGTATCGGCAGGTGGACTCTCAACCACTGCACCACCAAGGAAGCCCCATGTCTAGTAGTTTTTGACTGGATGGTGGAAATCATGATGTTATGTTGCTGAATGCTGAATTTGTTAGTTTCCTTCAAAGAATTTTGGATTTTGTTCTGGATTAAGCATTGTTAGGACAGGTTTAGGACAGTATTTCTTGTGAGCTAGTTTAATTCTATTATGGAGTGACAATTCTGGGGTCTTTATTGAGCTGCAGGTGTTCAGTGAACTCTCCACACTAGCTGGTCAGAATGCAAACATCTTTTATTTCTGTGTGAACTCTGAAAACTGTTCAGATTACAACTTTGCTTCCATTCTTTTCCTACTCTTAATGTAGCTTCATCCTATGCATGTATGGTTTAGTACTCAGCAACAGCCTCTTGGGAATCACTGTGTAGATTTCTGGGGCTCTTTCTCAAGATAGCTTTTCTCTGGTTCTCTTGGAGTCCATCTTCAACGTCCTTAACCCATGTCTTTTGCTTATTATACCTACTTGAAGTATGAAATTCTCCCATAATAATAGCAACCGTAGAATGAACCTTTACTTATATGCCAAATACTCTGCATGTTATTTCTTAGCCACATGATCACTGAATGGGGAGGATTTAACTCAACCTCCAATACATTCAATCATCGATATCCATATTATCACATAACATATGGTAGTTGAATCTTACCAACAATGCCAGTGTTACTATATTGCAGTATAGTTATGGTACAATTCAATTGCAGAACAAATCAGTAAGAATTTCAGTTGTATTTGCTATACCTCCCTAAGAGAATTGGTCCATGCCCATATAGCAGATATTATGGACAGGTATCATTACAATTGGCCATGACTCAGTTATTTCTGGGTTCCAAGTCAGTTGGGGATAAAGCTTGTTGTCCTACTTCAATTTATAGGCGTGTAGTGGTTTCTATTGTGTGTTGTTACATAGCAGTGCTCACTGCCCTCTTACAGGGACACAAGTGGTATCCAGAATAGTTCCTTTCCCT
>NW_006789620.1:102654-127170 GCF_000442215.2 Lipotes vexillifer
TGTACTACAGGATATCTTATTCTGATCTATCCTCAGGGCAAGAGCCGTCAGTGCATCAATGTAAATTACAAATATCCCTAAGAATTTCCATACTTGGAGGTCCATAACATTTCCATAGGTATGCCCCTTGAGCCTTAGTAGTTAGGATGGAGGGCCATTGCCCTGTGGCTATTTAAGCCTTCATCTGTATTAAAATAGTCAAAAAGCCCTGGTGGACCAGGGTATGAACACTTTCCCAACACTGGGTCCTAGTATTATCCAGAATTACTTGTTGAGTTTTCCTGACTCTGTTTCCTAGGGCTTCCATAACAACCTACCACAAACCAGGTAGTTTAAAAACAACAGAAATTTGGGGCTTCCCTGGTGGCGCAGTGGTTGAGAGTCCGCCTGCTGATGCAGGGGACACAGGTTTGTGCTCCAGTCTGGGAGGATCCCACATGCTGCTGAGCGGCTGGGCCCATGAGCCATGGCCGCTGAGCCTGAGCGTCCAGAGCCTGTGCTCCACAACGGGAGAGGCCACACAGTGAGAAGCCCGCATACCACAAAAACAAACAAACAAACAAACAAAAAACAAAAAAAACACACAGAAATTTATTTTCTTATTATCTGGAGGCTAGAAATCTGAAATCAAGGTATCAGCAGGATAATTCTCTCTCTGTAGGCTCTGGGGAGGATCCTTCCTTGACTGTGGTTAGGATATATGTTTTGTACCAAAACATGTTAGATCTTCCATACTAGGGTTACAAGAGTGGTAGTCATACCTAAATGTAATTTAGTTTGGGTATGCCATAAAGCCTCCCATAGCCTTCCTTGTGTTAGGGTGGGGCTTTCATCAGGGAACTTCAGACCCATCATGTAATGGCTATGGTTTTAATTTAAGCAGAAATAGACTGTAATTTTCTATTCTATTTAATCATTTCCCTGCACAAACTCAAGGGTGATATGAATTTGTGCACAAAAAACTGGCATGTCAGGTATGCCACTGATATGCTTTGTCCACAATAACCAGGAACTTTTCTGAACATTTGATTGGTAAGGTTTATAGTTACACAATGATCAGTCTACCAGGATCTGTACACCCCATGGTAAGCCCCAATATTGCCAGATAGAGTGAAGGCACAATCCACTCAATCAGGCTCTTAGGAATACTGAAATAAAAGTATAAAGGTATAGTTATATTCTTGCTTAGGAATCATCCCTGTTTCCAGCACCCACAGTTGCAGCCCTGGTTCCAGAGTCACTGTATCAGATAGGAACAAGAAAACTTGAGATGTTGTAGGGGACGGTTGTATAGTCATAGACACCCAGGGCTACTGGCATCAGTCCAACGTAGTATGCTTTCCTGCTATGTGTGGGGTCTTCCTCCAGGGAATCTGTTCTATAGCCATCTCTGCACCATGTCCATTTATTTCATGCATTCAGGTGGGCCACCTCAGATGAGCTCACCAGGATATCTATTTGAGAGTTCCAATCACTTTCTGATCCTGTAAAGATTCTTCTGATGGTTTTTGACAGGTCATTTTAATGCACCTCTTAAATCCTCCTAAGTAATTCCCATAAGGCCATGACCCATACAGGCATCCCTTTAATAGCCCAATTTTCAATTGCACATCTGTCTTAACTATACAGTCATACCATTAGCCACCACCCTTGAGTTGGTAAAAACCCAAACTAAGGGAGACTAGCACACAATTCAGCCCACTGAGCTGATTTGTTTTTACCTTCTTCAATCAGAGTTTTTCCATCAGTCAGTCCTACTGTCATAGCTTTCTAAACAGGGTGTCATCCATTAACTTTGGAACTCACATTCATAAATCAAGCAATTGTTAGTCTATAGAGAGATGTTTATAGGGTACTTTCCAGTTGACATAAGGATCTGGACACTCCTCTGGTGATTCCAAGTTTGGTCCTAGGGAAAAGAGGCTATCTTCTTATAAACATAAGGAATACCTCTTTGCATTCCCTTAATAGCATGTTCTTGTACAATCCATTTCCATTTTAGTACAGAACTCTTTGGGGGCACTGCCATCCATCACCCAAGAAAATAGGAATATTTTAGGTTTCAAAATTATTTTATGTCTGTCAGTAATAGGGTCAGTTTCAACTAATGTCCAAGAGCAAGCTAGTAATTGTCTCTCAGAAGGAAAAAACCCAAACAAAATTTTTGGCCACCTTAAATATTTCAAGCATCTTCTTTGACCACAATGGCATGAAACTAGAAATCAACCACAGGAAAAGAAACAAGAAAAAAATTATATGGAGACTAAATAACATTCTACTAAAAAATCAATGGGTCAATGAGGAAATTAAAAAGGAAATTAAAAATACCTTGAGACAAACAACAATAAAAACACAACCATACCAAATCTATGGGATGCAACAAAAGCAGTTCTTAGAGGGAAGTTCATAACAATACAAGTCTTCATCAAAAAACAAGAAAAATCTCAAGTAAACAACCTAATATACCACCTAAAAGTATTAGGAAAAGAAGAACAAACAAAACCTAAAGTCAGTAGAGGGAAGGAAATAATTAAGTTCAGGGAGGAATTAAATAAAATAGAGATTAAATAAAACAATAGAAAAAAATTAAAAACCCAAGAACTGAAAGGGTAAGCAAAATTGACAAACTTCTGGCCAGGCTCACCAAGAGGAAAAAAGAGAGAACCCAAATAAACAAAATAAGACATGAAAAAGGAGAAATATCAATTGATACTGCATAAATACAAAAAAAATAAGACAATAATATGAACAATTATATGCCAACAAATTTGACAACCTAGAAGAAACGGACAACTTTCTAGAAACATAGAGCCCTCCAAAATTGAATAAAGAAAAACTAGGTAGAAAACCATAATTCAAAAAGACACATGCACCATAGCATTCATTGCAGCACTATTTACAATAACCAGGTCATGGAAGCAACCAAAATGCCCATGGACAGACAAATGGATAAAGAAGATGTGGTACATATATACAATGGAGTATTACTCAGCCATAAAAAGGAATGAAATTTGGTCATTTTGAGAGATGTGGATGGACCTAGAGACTGTCATACAGAGTGAAGTATGTCAGAAAGAGAAAAACAAATATTGTATATTAATGCATGTATGTGGAATCTAGAAAAATGGTACAGATGAACCAGTTTACAAGGCAGAAATAGAGACACAGATGTAGAGAACAAATGTATGGACACAAAGGGGGGAAAGTGGGGGGATGGTGGTGGTGGTGGGATGAATTGGGAGACTGGGGTTGGCATATATACATTAATATGTATAAAATAGATAACTAATAAGAACTTGCTGTTTAAAAATTAATTAAATTAAAAAAAGAAGAAATAGATAATTTGAACAGATCAATCACTAGAAGTGAAATAGAATCTGTAATAATAAAAAAATACTTCCTACAAACAAAAGTCCAGGACCAGATGGCTCCACAGGTGAACTCTACCAAACATACAAAGAAGAATATATACTGATTCTTCTCAAACTCTTCCAAAAGATTGAAGAGGGGGGAACACTCCCAAAGACATTCTATAAAGCCACCATCACGCTGATACCAAAACCAAAGACACCACCAAGAAAGAAAATTGCAGGCCAATATCTTTGATGAATATAGATGCAAAAATTCTCAACAAAATATTAGCAAACTGATCCCAACAACACATAAAAAGATCATGCATCATGACCAAGTGGGATTCATCCCAGGATGGTTCAACATAAACAAATCAATCAATGTAAAAGCATTTGACCAAATTCAACATCCATTCATGATATAAACTCTTACCAAAGTGGGAATAGAGGGAACATATCTCAACATAATAAAAGCCATTTATGACAAACCCACAGCCAATATAATACTCAATGGTGAAAAGCTGAGAGCCATCCAACTAAAATCTGGAACAAGACAAGGATATCCACTCTCACCACTTCTCTTCAACATAGTATTGGAAGTCCTAGACACAGCAATCAGACAAGAAAAAAATAAAACGTATCCAAATTGAAAGGAAAGAGGTAAAATTGTCACTATATGCAGATGACATGACACTATATATAGAAAACCCTAAGCACTCTACACAAAAAACTACTAGATCTCATAAATGAATTTAACAAAGTAGCAGGAAACAAGGTTAACCTTTAGAAACAGGTTGTATTCTTTTACACTAACATTGAAATACCAGAAAGGGAATGTAAAACAACAGCACCTTTTAAAATTGCACCAAAAAGAAAAAAAAGAAAAAATGAAAAGAAACATAGGAATAAACCTGATCAAGAAAGTGAAAGACTTAATGCTGAGAACTATAAAACATTAATAAAGGAAATAAAAGAGGATTCAAAGAAATGGAAAAATATCCTATGCTCTTGGATTGGAAGAACTAATATCATTAAAATGGCAATATTACCCAAAGGAATCTACAGATTTAAAGTGATCCCTATCAAATTACCCATGACATTTTCCCACAGAACTAGAACAAATAATCCAAAAGTTTATGTGGAACCATAAAAGACCCAGAATTGCTAGAACAATCCTGAAGGAAAAACATAAAACAGGAGGCATAACTCTCCCAGTCTTCAGACAATACTACAAAGCTACAGTAATCAAAACAGTGTGGTATTGGTACAAAAACAGGCATATAGATTGATGGAACAGAATAGAGAGCCCAGAAATAAACCCACACACCTATGGTCAATGAATCTGCCACAAAGGAGGCAAGAATATAAAATGGGAAAAAGACAGTCTCTTCAGCAAATGGTGCTGGGAAAGTGGACAGCTGCATATAGATCAGTGAAGTTAGAACACACCCTCACACCATGCACAAAAATTAACTCAAAATGGCTTAAAGACTTAAACATAATACATGACACCATAAAACTCCTAGAAGAGAGCGTAGGCTCAACATTCTCTGACTTAAATTGCACCAATGTTTTCTTAAGTCAGTCTCCCAAGGCAATAGAAATAAAAAACCAAACAAACAAACAAATGGGATGTAATCAAACTTACAAGCTTTTGCACAGCAAAGTAAACCATAAACAAAATAAAACAAAACAAAAAAATGAAAAGACAACATATAAAATGGGAGAAAATATTTGCCAGTTATGCGACAGACAAGGGCTTAATCTCCAAAATATACAAGCAGCTCATACAACTCAACAACAAAAAACAAACAACCCAATCAAAAACTGGGTAGAAGACCTTAATAGACATTTCTCCAAAGAAGACATACAGATGGCCAGTAGGCACATGAAAAGATGCTCAACATCACTAGTTATTAGAGAAATGCAAATCAAAACTACAATGAGGTACAACCTCATACCAGTCAGAATGGCCATCATTTAAAAAGTCTACAAATAACAAATGCTGGAGAGAGTGTGAAGAAAAGGGAACACTCCTACACTGTTGGTGGGAATGCAAGTTTGTACAGCCACTATGGAAAACAGTATGGATGTTCCTTAGAAAACTAAAAATAGAATTACCATATAAGCCAGTAATCCCACTCTTGGGAATACACCTGGACAAATCTATAATTCAAAAATATACACACACCCCTGTGGTCATAGCAGCACTGTTCACAACAGCCAAAACATGGAAACAACCTAAATGTCCACTGACAGATGAATGGATAAAGAAGATGTAGTACATATGTACATATATAAAATGGAATACTACTCAGCCATAAAAAAGAATGAAATAATGCCATTTGCAGCAACATGGATGCAACTAGAGATTATCATACTGAGTGAAGTAAGTCAGAAAGAGAAAGATAAATACCATATGATATCACTTATATGTGGAATCTAAAATATGGCACAAATGAACCTATCTACAAAACAGAAACAGACACATAGACATAGAGAACAGACTTGTGGTTGCCAATGGGGAGGGTGGGAGGGAAAGGGATGGGCTGGGAGTTTGGGGTTGGTAGATGCAAACTGTTATATTTAGAATGCATAAACAACAAGGTCCTAATGTATAGCACAGGGAACTATATTCAATATCCTGTGATAAAATATAAGGGAAAAGAATATTAAAAAAAGAATGTCTGTATGTGTATAATTGAGTCACTTTGCTGTACAGCAGAGATTGGCAAAACATTGTAAATCAGCTATACTTCAACAAAAATTTTTTTAAAATAATATATGCAAAAGGAAATAAGAAAGAAATTTAAATACTTCACTACAAAATATAGACTAGGGAACTATACTCAGTATTTTGAACTAAATTATAAGGAAAAACAATATTACTGATTCACTTTGCTGTGTACCTGAAACAAACACAACATTGTAAATCAATCAATTAAAAATAAAAATAAATAAATAAAATTTAAAAATAGGTTAAACACAAAGGAAAATAGTAATGCAGGAAATGAGAGACCAAGGTTATAAGGCATATAGAAAACAAGGGGCAATATGACAGAAATAAGCCCCTCTTTAACTAATTAATTTAAATGTGAATTGTTTAAACTTTCCAATCAAAAGCCAGAGATTGGCAGAATTGATAAAAAACACCTGATCCAGCTATATGCTATCTACAAGAGACTCACTTGAGATACAAAGACACAGAGTACTTGAATCAATCACTCCTAAGATGGTTGCCAAATGATGATTTTCTAGTACCATCATTTCTTCTATCTTTATTGGTTATCATTCTACTATAACAATGAAATTTCCCTTTCTGCCTATTTATCTATCCATCTATTTTTATCAGTATAGACTCATGGATTCCTATTATATTTAATGTCTGTAATCTATTACTACCATTTATTTATTTTTACAATAATTTTTGCTATATTTTGGCCAGTTAACCCCATATTGAGCTGGCTCCTGCATTCTTTTTAGTTGTCTTCATCATTATTTGAGCATTTATTTACTTTTTGTCACACATGAAATATCCAGACTCATTTTGTACTTTCCCTGCTACAGCCCTGGAAATAGTTCCCTCAACCCACAGCCTACCACTACCCTGCTTTCTCAGCTTGGGGACCTCTGGAGTCTCTGGATCCAACATGTCCTCCTCAGACCTGGTTGATCCTCAACCCCTGACACCACCTCAGCCTCATTGACTCCTGGTTCCACCATTGCCTCTTTTGCCCCAATGTCTCCTGGTTTGGGGGACTATATTAGTTTTCTATTGCCACTATAACAAATTACCACAAACTTTGTGGTTTAAAACAACAGAAATTTATTCTCTTACACTTTTTGAGAGATCCAAAATCAAGGTGTTGAAGACTTCAGGGAAGAATCCATTTTCTTGTCTTTTCCAGCTTTTAGAGGTCACCTATCTTTCTTAGCCAGTGGTCCTTCCCTTGTATCACTCCAGCGTCCTGCTTCACTCCAACTTCTTCCTTCCGTCATCACATCATTGTGTAACCAAATATCATTCTGCCTCCCTCTTATAATTATACTTGTGATTACATTTAGGGTCCACCTGGAAGTTCAAGGATAATCTCCCTCAAGTTCCTTAATATAATCACATCTGCAAAATCCCTTTTGTCATGTAACATTCACTACTTCTAGAGATTAGGAAATGGAGGTCTTTGGAGGCCATTATTTAGGCTACCAAACAACTTAAGGAAAATATAGAAAAGAATAGGAAGGGAACTAAAAGAAAGTAATGAGACAAAGAATGAATTTTTGTAAACATTTATTTATAGAGGTTTCAAAAACATGGCAAAATATTCCTAAGTACTCTCCATCTAAATCAGTGGTTCTCAACCAGGGCAATTTTGCCTTCAGGGAAGGTTTGGAGATCTAGAAACACTTTTTATTGTCACAACTGTGTTGGGTGTTCCTGACATCTAGTGGGTAGAGCCCAGAGAGGCTGCTAAATATTGTGCAGTGCACAGGGCAGCCCCCTAGGCAAAGAATTATCCTGCCCAAAATGTCAGTAGTGCTGAGGTTAAGAAACACTGGCCTAGATAAACTGTTGTCAAAAATTTGCTGTTTATTTATTACCCTCCCATTTCTTTCTATATATAGCTTTGTGTGTGTTTTGGGGTGGAGGGGTTAATATCATGCCTCATCCCTAAACAGGAATAGGGAATAGGGAAATTTTCCTATAAACCACTATACCAGTAATTCACCCAAGAAAATTAATAATAATTCCCCAGTGTCATATGATATCTAGTCTACAATGCCCCATGAATGTCCCAAGAATATTATTGACAGTTATTTGTTGGTCAAACAAGAATCTAATATAGGTATATGTAATACATTCCATTTATTTGGTACACCTATTCAGTCTCATTTAATCTAAAACAGTGCCCTGCCCTCAATGATGCCTGCTTGATTAGATTGAAGTTAAACATTAAAATAAAATGCTCTAGAGGGATTCTGTGAACTTTATATTGCATTACAAAATGCAAACGCTGATTATGTTACCAATACTGATGTTAAGATTATTGGACACAGGTGGAGTTACTGCCTGATTTATTCATTGTAAAAGTGCATTTCCCCATTTTTGACCAGCAAATCAAATATCCAGATCCCCAACAAACTTTCTTGTAATGATATTGCTTGAATTAGTTATTCCATTAGTTATAAAGCAGTGAATTTTAACTCAATCATTGTTTCTAGTTTTAGATTTTATCTATAAGGAAGAACTATTATTCACCAATTTGATCTCTGTAGTTACTCTCTAATACAGTTATTAATTAATAGGTATAAAAGCTTAATAATTCCCTTAACATTTCTTGGGAATAATTTTAGATTCATAGAAAAGTTGCACAGATAGTACAGAGAGTATTCCCTTTACCCAGTTACCCCTAGTGTTAACATCTTTCATAACTATGGTACATTTTTCAAAACTATGAAATTAACATTGGTGCAATATTGTTAAGTAAAGTATAGATTTTATTCAGATTTCACACTTTTCCCACTAATGTCCTTTTTCTGTTCCAGGATCCTATCCAGTACACCACGTTGCATTTAGTCATCATATTTCTTTAATCTCCTCTGATCTGTAACAGTTTTCCAGTCTTTCCTTTTTTTTTCATGATCTTTAGACTCCACTTTGAAGAGTACTAATGAAGTATTTTGTAGAATGTCCCTAAATTTGGATTTGTATGGTACTTTATTATAATTATACTTAAGTTATGGGCTTTGGGGAAGAATTCCACAGAAGTATAGTCCCCTTTTAATCACATATGAGGAATACATGATAACAACATGACATTGCTGGTGATGTTAACTTTGATCATTTTGTTAAGCTTTCTCCAACCAAGTTTCTCCACTGTAAAGTTGCTATTTTCCTCTTTCCATACTCTCTGGAAGTGTGTCACTAAGTCTAGCCTACACATAAGGGGAAGGGAATTAAATTCCGTTTCCTAGAGGAAGGAATATCCACCCATTATTTGGAATTCATTTTTAAGGAAAATGTGTCCCTTCTCACACATTGAGCTCTAACCATCTTATTGTGACATATTTACAATTAGGCTTAGGGCTAGACTTAGGCTTAGAGTTAGGTTTGTGGTTGAAGTTAAAGCTATGATTGTGGTTAAGATTAGATCTGAGGCTAAAGCTAAGGCTAGGATTAGTGCCAATGTTAGAGTTAAGGTTAATATTAGGGTTATTGCTAGGGCTAGGACAAGGGATAGAGCTAGGGTTAGCTGAACCTCAAGTTTTGAGGTTCAAGATCTGGATCTAAGAGTAGGTCCCATTTTAAATTCTAGTTCCAATGTCCAGGTCAGGTCTAAATCCATATCCAAGATCCTGAGTCCAAAGAAAAGTTCAAAGTTTAGAATCCTGGTGTAGGTCCAAAATGATATGATCATAGAATTTTTCTTCTATAGCCAGCTGATGTGATGGTTTCATGAATTTATTTTTGCATGTTGAAAAAACCTTACATGTATGGTATAAATCCCATTTGGTCACATGTATATTTTTAAAATACATTGTTGTATTTGATATGCTATTATTTTTTGATATGCTATTATTTTGTTGAGAAATATTGCATCTATGTTCATAAAAGTTATTAGTGTTTAGTTTTCCTTTCTCATAATGTCTTAGTCTGGTTTTGGTATTGGGGTAATGCTGGCCTCATAGAATGAGTTAGGAAGTATTCCCTTTGCTTCTATCTCCTGAAAAGGATTGTAGAGAATTGGTACAATTTCTTCTTTAAATGTTTGTTAGAATACACCAGTTAAGTCTGGTGGGTTTTTGGAATGTTATTATTTATTCAATTTCTTTAATAGATATAGGCCTAATCAGATTGTTTATTTCTTCTTGTGTGAGATTTGGAAGACTGTGTCTTTCAAGGAATTGGTACTTAGTTGTTCATAATGTTCTTTTAATGTTCTTGGGATCTGTAGTAATGTCCCCTTTTTCATTCCTGATATTAGTAATTCATATCTTCTCTCTCTCTTTTTTTTCCTTAGCCTGGCTAAAGGCTTATTGATTTTATTGATTTTTCCAAAGAACCAGCTTTTGGTTTCGTTGATTTTCTCTACTGGGACTTGTTTTTTTTATTTCATTGATTTCTGTTCTGTTCATTATTTCTTTTCTTCTCTTTGCTTTAGATTTCATTTGCTCTTCTTTTTCTATTTCTTAAACTGATAAGTTATTGATTTTAGAGCTTTCTTTTTTTCTTTATTTTTTCTAGTTCTTTCATTTTGTACTTATATGATAGATGTTGACTAAACTTGGAATAATCACTTCATGATGTATAAAAATCAAATCATTATGCTGTATACCTTAAATTTATACATTGTTGTATGTCAATATATCTCAATAAAAGAAGAAAAATGAATAAAATTAAAATTGCTTTCTAGATCTTTTTTCTTTTCTGTTCTATGCATTCAATGCTATAAATTTCCTTTTAAGCACTACTTTCACTGCATTCCACACATTTTGATGAGTTCTGTTTTTATTTTTATTTAGTTCCAAATATTAAAATTTTTTTTCTTTAGATTTCTTCCTTGACTCATGTGTATTTAGAACTGTGTTGTTTAATCTCCATGTATTTGGTGATTTTCCAGTTATATTTCTGTTATTGACTTCTAGTTTAATCCATTGTGTTCTGAGAGCAGACACTATATGATTTCTATTCTTTAAAAATTTTTAAGGTGTACTTTATGGCCCAGAATGTGGTTATATTGGTGAATGTTCCACATAAATTTGAGAAGAATGTGAATTCTGCTGTTGTTGAATAGTTTACAAGTGTCAAGTAGTTGATTCATGGTACTGTTGAGTTCAGCAATGTCCTTACTGATTTTCTGCCTGCTGGATCAGTCCATTTCTGTAAGAGGAATGTTGAAGTCTCCAACTATGATAGTAGATTCATCTATTTCTCCTTGCAGTTCTATCAATTTCTGCCTCATGTACTTTAAGGCTCTGTTTTTAGGTACATACACATTAAAAGTTGCATGTCTTCTTGGAGAATGGATCCCTTTATCATTACGAAATGATTTTTTAAAATTCCTGTTAACTTTCCTTGTTCTGAGATTCATATAGCTATTCCTGCTTTCTTTTGATTACTCTTTCTTTTGTTATCATTTTCTCCATCTATTTACTTTTAATCTACATGTCTTTACACTTAAAGTAGGTTTCTTTAAATAGACACCATATAGTTAGGTCTTTATTTTTGATCCACTCTGACAATCTCTGTATTTTAATTGGTGCATTTAGACCATTGACATTTTTTTTTTTAACATCTTTATTGGGGTATAATTGCTTTACAATGGTGTGTTAGTTTCTGCTTTATAACAGAGTGAATCAGTTATACATATACATATGTTCCCATATCTCTTCCCTCTTTGTCTCCCTCCCTCCCACCCTCCCTATCCCACCCCTCCAGGCGCCATGCGGCTGCTTCCCACTGGCTATCTACCTTACGTTTGTTAGTATATATATGTCCATGTCTCTCTCTCGCCCTATCACACCTCACCCTTCCCCCTCCCCATATCCTCAAATCTGTTCTCCAGTAGGTCTGTGTCTTTATTCCTGTTTTACCCCTAGGTTCTTCATAACATTTTTTTTTCTTAAATTCCATATATATGTGTTAGCATACGGTATTTGTCCTTCTCTTTCTGACTTACTTCACTCTGTATGACAGACTCTAGGTCTATCCACCTCATTACAAATAGCTCAATTTCATTTCTTTTTAGACCATTGACATTTAAAGTGATTATTGGTATAGTCAGATTAATATCTACCATATTTGTTACTGTTTTTTGTCACCCTCATTCTTTGTATTTTTGTCTTACACTATTCTTCTTCCATTCACAGTTTATTTCACATGATTCTATTTTCTCTCTTTAGTATGTGAGTTCACTTTTTAAAGAACTACTTTTTTGTTTGTTTACTGGTTTCCCTGGAATTTGCAGTATACATTTACAATTAATCCAGGTCCACTTTCAAATAACACTACACCACTTCACATGTACCTTGTAATAAAAGCAATAATCCTAATTCTTCCCTCATGTCCCTTTTATCATTGCTGCCATTCGTTTCATTTATATATAAGCATATATACATGAGCATTATGTATGTTTATACATTACATAAGATATATAATCATACATAATCAAATATATTGTGTTGGTGTTATTATTTTGAACAAACTTTTTTCTATCAGATCAATTAAGAATAAGAAAAATGAAAAATTTAATTTTACCTTCACATTTCTTCTTCAACACTTTCTTTTTTGTGTAGATCTGAGCTTCTGACTTAATTTCATTATCTCTAGAGAACTTCTTTTAATATTTCTTGCAAGGTAGGTCTACTGGCAACAAATTTTCTCAATTTTTGTTTGTCTGAGAAAGTCTTTATTTCTCCTTCACTTTTGAAGGATAACTTCATAGTACCGAATTCTGGGTTGGTTCAACACTAAATATTTCACTCCACTCCCTTCTTTCTTTCATGATATGTAATTCTTATCTTTGCTCTTCTATAGGGGTGTGTTTTATTTCCTCTGGCTTCTTCAGGATTTTTTCTTTATCTTTGATTTTCTAGTTTGAAGATATGTCTGGGTGTAATGTTTTTAGAATTTATCCTGGTGTTCTCTGAACTTCCTGGATATGTAATTTTGTGCCTGACATTAATTTGGGGAAATACTTAGTCATTATTTTTTCAAATATTTCTTCTTCTTCCTTCCTTCCTCCCTACCTCCCTCCTTTCTTTCTTTCTTTCTTTCTTTCTTTCATTTTTCTTCTTTCTTTCTTTCTTCTTTCTTTCTTCTTTGTTTCTTTGTTTGTTTCTTTCCTTCTTTCTTCCTTCCTTCCTTCCTTTCTTTCTTTCTTTCTTTCTTCTTTCTTCTCCTTCTAGTATTTCCACCACATGTATGTTGCAACTTATTTTGTTGTCCCATTGTCCTTGGATATTTTGTTTTCCCCCCATCAGTCTTTATTCTCTTTGATTTTTGTTTTATATGTTTCTGATTGAGATATTCTCAAGCTCAGAGATTCTTTTCCAGCCGTGTCCAGTCTACTAATAAGCCTATCAAAGGCATTCTTTGTTGCTGTTACAGTGTTTTTGGTCTTTTATGATTTCTTTCTAGTTCTTCCATCTCTTTGCTTACATTACCCATCTGTTTTTGCATGCTGTCTACTTTATGCACTACAGTCCTTGCCATATTAATCATAGTGATTTTAAATTCTTGGTTTGATAGTTCCAACATCTTGCCAAGTCTGGTTTAATGCTTGCTCTTTCTCTTCAAATTTTAATTTTTGCCTTTTAATATGCCCTTTAATATTTTTTCTTGATAGCTGGATGTAAAATGGTGGGTAAAAGGAACTGTTGTAAATAGGCCTTTAGTAATGTAGTTGTAAGGTGTAGAGGGAAGTTCTATAGTCTTATGATGAGGTCTCAGTCTTTTTCTGAGCATATGCTTCTGCTATGAAGTTCACAAGTGTTTCTCAGGTCTTTTTCTCCTCCTTAGCTAGGACAGGATAAATAGAGTGAGTTGGAATAGGGTTATTTCCCTTCCTCCTGGATCAGTCAGCCTGTTAATACCCCAGAAGCTTAGGCTATAGTTAACTAGCTTCTTCTAAGGGCAGGTCTTGTTAAGAACAGAATGTTCTGGTGTATTTTGAAGTGGTTCCTCCTCCACCCCTCCCCCCACTCTCTGGGCCAGAAACACAAGACTTCCACTCAGTATTTACTATGAGAACCTGGTCAAGCTCCTGATGGTAAATCTCATGAAATTGTGGGGACCCTCCTAAGACTGGGTCTTCCTGCAGTTTTTAACTCTCAAAGTTGTTCACACTGAGCCTCCAGCAATTCATCAATTATGATTCAGTGTTTCCTACCCCAGCTCTGGTTCCTAAGGTAGTTTCTGTTCATGAGTCTCTGCTCCCATAAACTGTGACTTCATATATTCATCTGTCTGTGTCTCCAATCTTGAGGGCAGCAATTTGTTCTCCCATCTCTTATGGACCCAAGAATAGCTTTTGAGTTTTCAGTCTCCAGCTTTTTACTTGTTTTTAGGATGGAGCTCCTTATATGCAGAACTAGAAACTGGAATTTTTGTTTGTTCCCTTTACTTATGACTAGTGCTTCTGGTATAGAGTTTAACAATTCACTTATTGAAGAACATTTAGATTGATTCCAGGTTTGGCTGTTACAAATAAAACTGCTATGAACATTCATGTACAGGGGTTTGTGTGAACATAAGTTCTCATTTCTCTGGGATAAATGTCCAAGAGTGCAGTTGTTGCGTCATATGGTAATTGCATGTTCAATTTTATAAGAAAGTGCCAAACTATTTTCCAGAGTGACTGTAATCTTTAATATGTGTGTGTGTGTTTACTGTGAAATGATCAGCTACTTAACATCCATCACCATGCAGTAATTTTTTTCTTGTGATGAGAACTTTTAAGATTTACTCTCAGCAACTTTCAAATAGACAACAAAGTATTATTAACAATTGTCACCATGCTGTACATTACATCCCCATGACTTATTTATTTTATGACCGGTGTTTGTACCTTTGACCACCCTCACCCAGTTTTGCCACCCCCACCTCTGAAAACCACCAATCTTTTTTTTTTTTTTTTAAACATCTTTATTGGGGTATAATTGCTTTACAATGGTGTGTTAGTTTCTGCTTTATAACAGAGTGAGTCAGTTATACATATATATATGTTCCCATATCTCTTCCCTCTTTGTCTCCCTCCCTCCCTAAACCACATTTTACACGGGGTAGGGAAGTAGTGCATCTTGGTGAACACAGAACATACTTTTCGACTTAGACATATCTGGGTTAGACACCCCTTGCCATTCACTGACCTTGGGTTTATGTTTTCCTCTGTCAAGTGGAGATTTCACATATTGAAATCACACATTTTTTTCCTTAAATTCCATATATATGTGTTAGCATATGGTATTTGTCCTTCTCTTTCTGACTTACTTCACTCTGTATGACAGACTCTAGATCTATCCACCTCATTACAAATAGCTCAATTTCGTTTCTTTTTATGGCTGAGTAATATTCCATTGTATATATGTGCCACATCTTCTTTATCCATTCATCCGACGACGGGCACTTAGGTTGTTTCCATCTCCGAAAACCACCAATCTTTCTCTCTGCTCTCTTATTTTTGAGTTTGATTTTTCTTTTTTAGCTTTTTAGATTCCACATATAAGTGAGATCATACAGTATTTGCTTTTCTATCTGATTTATTCACTTAGCATAAATGTGCCTCAGTCATGTTGTTACAAATGGCAAGATTACCTTTTTTAATGGCTGAATAACATTCTAGTGTGTGTGTGTGTGTGTGTGTGTGTGTGTGTGTGTGTACACACATATATCTGGCTGTTCAGTTTTCCCACTTATTGAAGAACGGTCCACTTCCAATTGTATATTCTTGGCTCCTTTGCTGTAAATTAATTGTGTGAGTTTATCTCTGGGCTCTTTATTCTGTTCCTTTGGTCTGTGTGTCTATTTTAATGCCAATATCATACTATTTTGATTATAATATCTTTGTATATAGTTTGAAATCAGGGAATGTGATGCTCTAGCTTTGTCCTTTCTCAAGATTGCTTTGGCTGCTCAGGGTCTTCTGTGGTTCCATACAAATTTTAGGATTGTTCTATTATTGTGGAAAATGCCATTGGAACATTGATCAGAATTGCATTGAATCTATAGGTTGCTTTGTGTAGTATGGACATTTTGGCAATATTAATTCTTCCAATCCATGAGCATGGAATATCTTTCCATATATTTGTGTCTTTTTCAGTTTCTTTCATCAATGGCTTATAGTTTTCAGCGTACAGGTCTTTCACCTCTTTGGTTAAATTTATTCCTAGGTATTTTATTCTTTTTGATGCAATTGTAAATGGGATTACTTCTTTAATTTATCTTTCCGATAGCTTGCTATTGGTGTATAGAAATGCAACTGATTTTTGTACAATTATCCCTTGGTATCCTCAGGCATCTGGTTCCAGGACCCCTGCAGATACCCAAATCCACGGATGCTGAAGTCCCTTATATAAAATGGCACAGTATTTGCATATAACCTACACACTTTCTCCGGCATACTTTAAATAATTTCTAGATTACTTATAATACTTAATACAATGTAAATGTTATGTAAATAGTTGCTGGCATGCAGCAAATTTGCATTTTGCTTTTTAAAAATTTCTGGAATTTTTTTCTGAATGTTTTCAGTCTGCAGTTGATTGAATCCACAGATGCAGAACCCAAGGATATGGACAGAGGGTCAACTGTTTAATGATTTTGTGTTCTGGAACTTTACTGAATTTGTTTATTAGTTCCAATAGTTTTTTGTGGAATCTTTAGGGTTTTCTATATGTAATATCATGTCATCTGCAAATAGTGACAGTTTTACTTCTTTCTTTCTGATTGGGATGCCTTTCCCCCCCACCCCCAATTGCTCTGGCTAGGACTTTCAATGTTATTTTGAATAAAACTGGTGAGAGTGGGCATCCTTGTCTTATTCCTGATCTTAGAAGAAAAGCTCTAAGCTTTTCACCACTGAGTATGATGTAAGCTGTAGGTTTATTATATATGGGCTTTATCATGTTGAGGTACATTCCCTCTATACCAAGTGTGTTGAGAGATTTTATCATAAATCGATGTTGAAAAATTTCAAATGCTTTTTCTGCATCTATTAAGATGATCATATCATTTTTTATTCTTCATTTTGTTAATGTGATGAATCACACTGATTGGCAGATGTTGAACCATGCTGCATCCTTGGAATAAATCCCACTTGATGATCGTATATGATCCTTTTAATGTATTGCTAAATTCAGTTTGCTAATATTTTTCTGAGGATTTTTGCATCTATGTTCATCAACAGGACTATTGGCTTGTCATTTTTTTTTCTTGTGGCATTCTTTTCTGGTTTTGGTAACAGGGTAATGTTGGTCTTGTAAAATGTGTTTGGAAATGTTCCTCCCTCTTCTATTTTTTTGGAAGAGTTTGAGAAGGATTGGTATTCTTTAAATGTTTTGTAGAATTCACCAGTGAAGTCATCTTGTCCTGGATTTTTGTTTGTTGTGTAATCTCTATATTTGGAGTGTTTAACCCATTCACACTTCATGTAACTGATATGGTGGAAGTTATGTTTTCCACTTTGCTATTTATTTTCTATATGCCTCATGTCTCTTTTTTTCTTCTTTCTTTACTATTTTTTAAAATTAAATTCTATAGTGTACCATTTTAATTCAAGTGTTGATTTTTAAACAATTTTTGTTATTTTCTTAGTGGCTGGTTGCTCTGTGGATTACAATATGCATCTTAATTTATACCACAATTCACTTCATGCTAATTCTAACTTAATTTCAATAAAATGTAGAAACTTTATTCCATCCTAACTTCATTTCTGTCCTCCTCCTTTGTGCTATTGTCAGTATATTACATTCATATATGTTAGAAGCCAAATGGTAGTGTTACAGTCATTGATTTATATCCCATAGATTTTAGCTCTTAAATATTTCCTGAATCCATTCACACCTCTGTATCCATTCACATCTCCACTACTACCATTTCTTTCTCTCAACAGGTCTTGCCACATCCATTCTCATTCCAGCCAGGTGGATCCAATTAAAATGCAAATCTGGTTAAAGTGTTCCCATCTTAAAACCTTCTCATTACCACCCATGGTGGTTTTCAAACCCAGTTGCAAATTTTTTGATACATCTCTCATGACCCCTCCCTTGAATCTAGGTGGGCTTGTAACTACTTCAAACAATATATATGGCAGAAGTAATGCCTTGTGTTTTAAAGACTAGATCTTAAAAGGCCATTGGCCTTTTCCTAGGGATCACTCTTTCTTAAGTCATGAGCAGCCATATAAGCTGACTATGCTGGAGAGGACATTGGTGGTCACCCTGGCTGACCATCTCATATGACATTATTAGTTTCAAATATCTGAAGCAGAATACATTAAAGTATACTGAAGATAGAGTTTTAAAATACTTTAAAAATTCTATTCCAATGGATGAGCAAAACTAAGACCTTAGATCAGAAAGATCAACCAAAACATTAAAATAGTTCTTTCTATAAGAGAAAAACACCTCTTAGAGAATATCAAGTGTCTTTGCCTGAGGTCTCTGGAAAAATCTATTTTTTAAAAAAAATTTATTTATTTATTTATTTTTGGCTGTGCTGGCTCTTCGTTTCTGTGTGAGGTCTTTCTCTAGCTGCGGCAAGTGGGGGCCACTCTTCATCGCGGTGCGCAGGCCTCTCACTATCGCGGCCTCTCTTGTTGCAGAGCACAGGCTCCAGACGCGCAGGCTCAGTAATTGTGGCTCACGGGGCTAGTTGCTCCGCGGCACGTGGGATCTTCCCAGACCAGGGCTCGAACCCGTGTCCCCTGCATTGGCAGGCAGATTCTCAACCACTGCGCCACCAGGGAAACCCTGGAAAAATCTATTAAAGAGCAAGTGGGTTTCACTCTATTCAGCCTTGCTCTACTGAACAAATATCTTTTTTTGACATTTATTTTTCCCAGCTTTATTGACATATAATTGACATATAACATTGTATAAGTTTAAGGTGTATAGCATGATGACTTGATATATATAAATATTGTGGTATTATTACCATGCTAAAGTCAGTTAACACATCCATCACCTCACATAATTAATTTATGTGTGTGGTGAGAACTTTTAAGATCTACTCTCTTAGCAACTTTCAATCACACAATAAAGTATTGTTAAGTATAATCACCATGCTAAACATTAGATCCCCAGAATTTATTCATCTTATAATGGAAAGTTTTCACCCTCTTACTATCTTCACATATTCCATCCCGTTTCCCCAAACCCCTCCACTCCTGGTAACCACAGATCTGTTTTTTTGGGGTTTTTTGGTCTTTTTTAGATTTTTTTTTTTTTTTTTTTTTTTAGATTCCACATATAAATGCTGTCATACAGTATTTTCTTTCTGTGTGACTTACTTCACTAAGCATAATGCCCTCAATGTCCATCCATATTGTCTTTTTAAAAATATTTATTTATTTATTTCTGGCTGTGTTAGGTCTTTGTTGCTGCGCGTGGGCTTTCTCTAGTTGCGGCTAGCAGGGGTTACTCTTTATTGTGGTGCACAGGTTTTTCATTGTGGTGGCTTCTCTTGTTGTGGAGCATGGGCTCTAGGTGTAGGGGCTTCAGTAGTTGTTGCTTACTGGTTCTAGAGGGCAGGCTCAGTAGTTTTGGTGCAAGGGCTTAGTTGCTCTGTGGCATGTGGTATCTTCCTGGCCCAGGGCTTGAACCCATGTCCCCTGTATTGGCAGGTGGATTCTTAACCACTGTGTCACGAGGGAAGCCCCATGTTTTCTTAAATGGTAGAATTTCCTTCTTTTTTATGGCTGAATTGTACAATTCTATTGTACATATATACCACAACTTCTTTATCCATTTATCTGTTGACAGACACTTAGGTTAATGCTGCAGTGAACATGAGGATGCAGCTATCTCTTCAAGATAGTGATCTCATTTCCTTCAGATATATACCTCGAAAGGGGATTGATGGATCATAGGGTAGCTCTATTTTTATTTTTTAAAGAAAGCTTCATGTGGTTTTCCATAGTGGCTGTACCAATTTACATTCCCACCAACAGTGTACAAGAGTTCTCTTTTCTCCACATCCTTGTCAACATTTGTAATCTCTTGTCTTTTTGATCATAGACATTCTAACAGGTGTGGGGTGATATCTCATGGTTTTTTGGTTTTGTTTTGTTTTTAACTTGAAGGTTAAGTTTCAGATTTATTTAAAGAAGTAGTGATAGAACCATGATTTCAGTGAAAATCAACACAATTTATACCTTAAAAAAACAGTTCAGAAATACCAAGTCAGGCAAGCATGTAAAATTCAGAGTATTAAAAAATGCAAGTGTGGTTGCCCAAACAGATATATCCCTCAGAAGAAGGTGGATCTGAAGATGCTGAACAGAACCAAAGGAATTAGAAGCTGAAAGTGAGGCTTTTCTGAATAAGGAGACCAATTCTCTCATTTTATAAATGAGGTAAGTGGGCAGACATTAACTGCTGAAGCTCATTCAGCTAGATTAGGGATGCACGTAGATCTAATTTCCAGTGCTATTTGCAACTACATATATCTAAATGAGTTAGATAGTTATTAAGGAGATAACTATCCAGAACACATTAAGCCCACTGATTTAAACAAAACATGTCAAGATTAATACACATAGTGGAGGCTGAAATTGTTACTACAGTAGAGCAGCACATCTCACATGTATAAAAGATTAAGTGGAAAGAATCAAAGATTTTAATGTTCACCTTTGATAAACACAGTCAAGTTTCCATCCAGTTTTATGATGTATAGCAAAATGTACTTGCTTTAAAAAAATGTGCACTCTTCAGCTTTCTTCTACACTTTTTTGGCCATCTTTCAAAACTGAGCACTGTGTATTTGTAATGTAAACAATGTGATATGTACATTTTCATTGTATGTTTTAGGAATAAACAAAATCTAAATTTCAGTAACACACAGTGTATTTATAAAATGAAAATCTCTCTCAAAATATGCTTTTTACTGGGAAAAATAAATAAAACAGACAAATGGCTCTACACAAAGTAAAAATTAACTTTGGTAAATTTCAGTGTTGTACAGTCAAAAACAAGCATATTTGCCCTTATGTCCCCCCCTCCCACCCCCAGAGCTGCTCATCTTATGAGTTTAGATTTTTAAAATATTTTAAATTGAGATAATTATGTTGACATTTTTTCTCATTCCACATCACCTTCAGTCAAGCTCTGAGCATTTATAATTAATTCTCTAATTGTTGGAAGCTTAGTCAAAAGCATCTGGAGCACTGGTTGTTGAATTGTTAGCCCTAACACTTGCAATAACTGCTGTGACTGTCCACACACAGCAACTGCATTTGTCAGGTGGTCTATACCCTTCTCATATTCACCTTGGGCTAGTAACTCTTCACCAAGCTGTAGTTATTGGAAGAAGAAATTCTGAATATCTTTAGCATCTTTAAGGTCAGGTAACTTGGAAAACCTAGCTCTCTCCTTGTCAAGCTTTTGTTTCCTTCTTCATTCTCACAGCCTGTTCTTGAATTTGGGGTCACTCTGTCTCGAGGTCAAAGTAAATGTAGCACCTGATGAAAAGTGTTCCACCCAAGATGGTGCTGTTCTGGCCCACCATCTTCTCTCCACGGAGGAGTGGGGTGGGTGGCAGTGGGGTCCCAAAAAAACAATTGGCCCAGAACCTTCAGCAAATAGCTCCCCTCAGATCTGCTGCCCACTGTGAGGGGCATGGAGAAAAGCCTCATCGTGGTTTTGATTTGCATTTCCCTGATGATTAGTGATGTCAACCACATTTTCATGTACTTTCTGGCCAAGATATCTGTGTGTCTTCTTTGGAAAAAATATCTATTCAGATCCTCTGTCCACTTTTAAATCAGATTTAGTTTTTTTTAGTTTGATGTAGACCCACTTGTTGATTTTTGCTTTTCTTGTCATACCCCAAACATTCATTTCCAAGACTAATAACAAGGAGCTTTCCCATTTCCTTCTAGGGGTTTTATGGTTTCATGTTTTGTATTTAAATCTTTAATGTAATTTTTTATGAGTGGTGTAAGGAAAGGGTCTGGTTTCATTCTTTTGCGTGTGAATATCCAGTTTTCCCAACACCATTTATTGAAGAGACTATCATTTCCCCATTGTATATTCCTGGCTCCATTATTTCTGGGCTCTTGAATCTGTTCCATTGGTCTACGTGTCATCTTTTATGCTAATATCATACTGTTTTTTTAAAATTACTATAGCTTTGTAGTATAGTTTGAAATCAGTAATTACAGTGCCTCCAGCTTTGTTCTTTCTCAAGATTACTTTGGCTATCTGGGGTCTTTGGTAGTTTCATACAAATTTTAGGATTGTTTGTCCTATCATTGTGAAAAATGGCTTAGAATTTTGATGGAGATTGCATCGAATTTGTAGATTGCTTTAGGTAGTATAGAGATATTAACAATATTAATTCTTCTGACCCATGAGTATGGGATAGCTTTCCATTTGTTTGTGTTTTATTCAGTTTCTTTCATCTAAGTCTTATAGTTTTCATTGTGCAGATGTCAATTCCTTTGTAAAATTTGTTCCTAACTACTTTATTGTTTTTGATGCTATTGTGAATGGGACTTTTTTTTCTTTTTTTTTTCAGATAGTATGCTGCTATTGTACAGAAATGCAACTAAATTTTTGCATTGATTTTATATGCTGCAACTTTACTGAATTAGTTGTTAGTTTTTTTTTGGGGGGTGGTGGAGTCTTTGGGGTTTTCTATATTAAGATCATGTCATTTGCAAAGACAGTTTTACTTCTTCCTTTCCAATATGGATGTCTGTTCTTTTTTTATCTTTTCTGATTGCTCTAGCTAGGACTTTCAGTACAGTGTTCAATAGGAGTGGTGAGAGTGGACACACTTGTGCTGTTTCTGACATTAGAAGAAAAGCTGTCAACCTTTTATTATTGAGTAACGTTTGCTGTGGGCTTGGGCTTGTCATATATGGCTTTTGTTGTCTTGAGGTTCATTCTTCCTATACCCAATTTTTTGAGCTTTTTAAAAAAAAAATTTATGAAAAGATGTGGAATTTTCTCAAGCTCTTTTTCTGTGCCTATTGAAATGATCATATGACTTTATCTTTTATTCTATTTATATATCACATTGATTTGTATATGTTGAAACATCCTTTCATCACAGGGATAAATCCCACTTGATCATGGTGAATGATCCTTTTAATGTGCTGCTGAATTGGTTTGCTGGTATCCTGTTGAAATTTTTTGCATCTATATTTATCAGGGATATTGACCTCTAGTTTTCTTTTCTAGTAGTATCCTTATTTGGCTTTGGTATCAGGATGTTGGCCTTGTAAAATAAGGAAGTGTTGGAAGTGGTGTTAATTCTTTAAGTGTTTGATAAAATTCACCAGTTATCTGGTCCTGGGCTTTTCTTCATTGGTAGAGTTTTGATTTCTGATTCAATATCCTTCTAGTACTTGGTCTATTCAGACTTTCTATTTCTTTCTGATTCAGTCTTGGTAAGTTGTATGTTTCTAAGAATATTTCCGTTTTTCCTAGGTTGTCCGGTTTGTTGACAAATAGTTTTTCAGAGTAGCCTCTTATGATTTTTTGTATTTCTGTGGTATCAGTTTTAATGTCTCCTTTTTCATTTAAATCTGATTTGGGTCTTCTCTCTTTTTTCCTTGGTTAGTCTAGCTAGGCGTTTGTCAGTTTTGTTTATCTTTTCAAAGAAAAAACTATGGTTAATATTTTCTATTGTTTTTCTGCTCTCTATTTCATTTACTTCTACTCTAATTTTTATTATTTCCTCTCTTCTGCTAACCTTGAGCTTAATTTCTTATTTTTTCCAGTTCTTTGAGATGTCTTGTTTTCTTGAGATTTTTTTCTCCCCTTGATGTGTATGTTTATAGCTATAAACTTTCCTCCAGAAGCACTTTTGCTGTATCCCATAAGTTTTGGTAGTGTTTCCATTTCATTTATCTCAAGATGTTTTTTGATTTCTCTTTTGATTTCTTCTTTAATCCACTGGCTGTTCAGGAGCGTATTGGAACAAATATATTTCAGCTTTGTTTGCTCCAATACTTTCACAGAATTTCTATGAAGATTAAGTGAAATAATGACTAAATGTACAAAATGCCAAATGGGAACTTTTGTAATCATCATCATCACTCACTATACCCATCAAAATTAAACTAAGCTTGGGTCAGTTCAATGACAGGTATTTCGGAAGATATTGGAAGAGTCAGGAGTGATGCACAGAGACAGAGCATCAGGAGGTTTTGTTGTTGTTGTTGCTTCCTATTAAGGTTCCTGTCCTAGTCATCCTGTGTCCCTATTCCTTACAGCAATGCCTAATACATACTGAACCCTCAATAACAGTGTCAAATGAGTAAACGACTGAATGAGTTCCCTGGGAAGGATTGAATCACTCTAGCATTCTGGGTAGTTTCTTGGGAGCCCACTTACTTTGATAAGAGTTAAGTAGTCTGGGGCTTCCCTGGTGGCGCAGTGGTTGAGAGTCCGCCTGCTGATGCAGGGGACACGGGTTCGTGCCCCGGTCTGGGAAGATCCC
>NW_006789620.1:127180-149169 GCF_000442215.2 Lipotes vexillifer
GCCGGGAGGAACCCACATGCCGCGGAGCGGCTGGGCCCGTGAGCTACGGCAGCTGAGCCTGCCTGTCCGGAGCCTGTGCTCTGCAACGGGAGGGGCCACAACAGTGAGAGGCCTGCGTAACACAAAAAAAAAAGAGTTAAGGAGTCTGGTGGAGATTTATGTTTGCAGGGCTATTCAGTTGGTTTTGCAACCTGTTGGCGTCCGTGGAATGATTATGAAAGTGTTTGTCTTTCTGGGATTGGGTAATTGACTTTTTTCTCCTCCCAAGATATATATATATATATATATATATATATATATTTCTCTGGGTCCCCATACTTCCTAGGCAATGCAATGGGTTGAAGTCAGTTTCTCCCTAGTCCTCTTCTTCAGTATGGGAATAATCTAATTTTTCCTTGAATAGCTGTTGTTGTTCACTTTCCCTCACAAAATTATGAGAGCTTCTCAGTGCTACACCAAGAATAAGGGTCATAACACTCCTTGAGAACACTGGACCCACATCCAACTGAAAGATGAAGTATATTCATTCATTCAGTATTCAAGGAAATGGCATCTGAGAACTTAATTGAAACTCAATTTTAAAAAAATTATAATAAATTAGCTGAATTTTGGTCACTTGAAAACTCTGAGGGAAAGAATATTTCTTTTCTTAACTGCAGGAAAGTAGATTCTAAATCTATTTAGACAAAAGGTTTTTTTATTCTTATATAATTACAAAGCAATAGGCATACAACAGAAAATCCACAAGAAATTTTGGTATGTAATTATCTTTGCTGATATCCTAAACTCACGATTTTGAAACCAGCAATTGGCCAGACTTAGAACTCCCCTAAGTGGACTTTTCACAGCTTGCCACACTGGTAGAAAAGCCAGATGAGAAAATGGAAGATTCAAGTACTGTTACATGACAGAAGAGGACAATGCTTTCTTCTAGAATCACTATGGTCAGAAAGAAAAATAGATGAGCATACTTTATATGTTATTACCACTCTTCCATTTTACTACTCTTTTTATGTATATATACATTTAATATGAAATCATGACTGATGCCAAACACAGGTAAGAACAATGAAAATTTAGAAGTACAACTTTGTAGTGTCTTGATATTACTGCTCAAGAATTTTGGTATGCAGATATTTAAAAATGTCCATTTTCACAAAATTCCTTTTTTAATTAATTAATTAATTAATTTATTTATTTTAGTAAATGTTCTAACAGAAACTAGCAATGCTCTGCATTGGGCCTAACCTTGAAAATCACTGTCTAGCTTCTGTCATCTAGTGGTCAGTGTACTTTAGAACACAATGACTCTAATGATCATTACGCTTTTTCTAAGACAAGTAATAGCTTCAAAAAAGAAAGTGGTCATGACTGTTAAAGCAACTTTAAATTTATAACCCATAAACAAAACCAAAATAGCTAATATACCAAAGTACTTTAATACATCTAATGCATGTTAATATTTTGTAATACGTTTATCTTTACACATTCACATTCTTGAGCATTCTAAATGACTCAGTTTAGTGAAGTTAATCTCATGCAGAGTTGAAAAGAAACAATTCATACTTAAGTATGAAGGGTCTAATAAACTTCACATCACTCACCCCGGTCCCCCAAATATCATGGGGTTTTTCATAACATTTTTTTCAAGTTATGTTCCTTTAATGTAAGCCTTTTTATTCTTCTTACCCCAAATGACCAAAATATAAAATCAAGTTATTGGAACTAAAATGGTAACAATCAGTATTAGATATCCATATATTTCAGTATTCCAAAGACCTAAATGTGCAATGATTCCCAGCTGGCACATGAGGCCATGTGAGAGTCACTGCAGAGAAAGTCATAGCTCAGGCCACCGCAGTGGAGCTGCACTGCTAATAACAGGAGTTGTGAGATAGATTTCTGGGCCCAACATCAAGGAAGATCAGGCAAACACATAAAAATGAAAAATAAAAAGAAAGGAGGAAAAAGAAGCTTTCAAACACAAGCAAGCCAGAAAGAGACAAGGAGACCTAGTCAAGAGGCCCACTCCCTCCGCCTTAAAGAACTGAGAAAGAAAAAAAAGCACAAAAAGAATAAAATCCAACCTCCATAGTTTTGTATGAGAAACAATATAGGGTATTGTCTCTCAGAGCCAGAATACAAGGATTTAGGTAGGACTCAAGGGAGGAAGTGGAGTGGCTCCTCTTATCATCACATGTACCAACATTAACCCATCTTTGCAACTCTGAGAGTTGCCAGGGGGAGATAAGTGGATAATGCTGCCACAAGGTGACACAACTATGATTCCATTGCACTGGTGAAAGTGGGGTGTTAAAGTCCCCTACTCTGAATGTGTTACTGTTGATTTCCCCTTTTATGACTGTTAGTATTTGCCTTATGTATTGAGGTGCTCCTATGTTGGGTGCATAAATACTTACAATTGTTATATCTTCTTCTTGGATCAATCCCTTGATCATTATGCAGTGTCCTTCTTTGTCTTTTGTAATAGTCTTTATTTTAAAGTCTATTTTGTCTGATTTGAGAATTGCAACTCCTGGTTTCTTTTGGTTTCCATTTGCATGGAATATTTTTTCCATCCCCTCACCTTCAGTCTGTATCTGTCTCTAGGTCTGAAGTGTGTCTCTTGTAGACAGCATATATATGGGTATTGTTTTTTATCCATTCAGCCACTCTGTGTCTTTTGGTGGGAGCACTTAATCCATTTACATTTAAGGTAATTATCAATATGTATGTTCTTATTACCTTTTTCTTAATTATTTTGGGTTTGTTATTGTAGGTCTTTTCCTTCTCTTGTGTTTCTTGCCTAAAGAAGTTCCTTTAGCATTTGTTGTAAAGCTGGTTTGGTGGTGCTGAACTCTCTCAGCTTTTGCTCGTCTGTAAAGGTTTTAATTTCTCCATCTAATCTGAATGAGATCCTTGCTGGGTAGATTAATCTTGGTTGTAGGTTTTTCTCCTTCATCACTTTAAATATGTCCTGCCAGTCCCTTCTGGCTTGCAGAGTTTCTGCTGAAAGCCCAGCTGTTAACCTGATGGGGATTCCCTTGTGTGTTATTTGTTGTTTTTCCCTTGCTGCTTTTAATATGTTTTCTTTGTATTTAATTTTTGACAGTTTGATTAATATGTGTCTTGGCGTGTTTCTCCTTGGATTTATCCTGTATGGGACTCTCTGTACTTCCTGGACTTGATTAACTATTTCCTTTCCCATATTAGGGAAGTTTTCAACTGTAATCCCTTCAAATATTTTCTCAGTCCCTTTCTTTTTCTCTTCTTCTGGAACCCGTATAATTCGAATGTTGGTGCATTTAATGTAGTCCCAGAGGTCTCTGAGACTGTCCGCAGTTCTTTTCATTCTTTTTTCTTTATTCTGCTCTGCAGTAGTTATTTCCACTATTTTATCTTCCAGGTCACTTATCCGTTCTTCTGCCTCAGTTATTCTGCTATTGATCCCATCTAGAGTATTTTTCATTTCATTTATTGCGTTGTTCATCATTGCTTGTTTCCTCTTTAGTTCTTCTAGGTCCTCGTTAAATGTTTCTTGCATTTTCTCTATTCTATTTCCAAGATTTTGGATCATCTTTGCTATCATTATTCTGAATTCTTTTTCAGGTAGATTGCCTATTTCCTTTTCATTTTTTAGGTCTGGTGGGTCTTTATCTTGCTCCTTCATCTGCTGTGTGTTTTTCTGTCTTCTCATTTTGCTTACCTTACTGTGTTTGGGGTCTCCTTTTTACAGGCTGCAGGTTCATAGTTCCCATTGTTTTTGGTGTCTGTCCCCAGTGGCTAAAGTTGGTTCAGTGGGTTGTGTAGGTTTCCTGGTGGAGGGGACTAGTGCCTGTGTTCTGGTGGATGAGGCTGGATCTTGTCTTTCCGGTGGGCAGGTCCATGTCTGGTGGTGTGTTTTGGGGTGTCTGTGGACTTATTATGATTTTAGACAGCCTCTCTGCTAATGGGTGGGGTTTTGTTCCTGTCTTCCTAGTTGTTTGGCATAGGGTGTCCAGCACTGTAGCTTGCTGGTCGTTGAGTGAAGCTGGGTGTGTTGGTGTTGAGATGGAGATCTCTGGGAGATTTTTGCCATCTGATATTACGTGGAGCTGGGAGGTCTCTTGTGGACCAATGTCCTGAAGTTGGCTCTCACACATCAGAGGCACAGCACTAACTCCTGCCTGCAGCACCAAGAGCCTTTCATCCACACGACTCAGAATAAAAGGGAGAAAAAGTAGAAAGGATGAAAGAAAGAGGATAAAAGAAAATAAAGTAAGGTAAAATGAAGTTATTAAAATGAAAAAATAATTATTAAGAAAAATTTTTTAAAAAGTAAAAAAAAACAAAAACAAAAACAACAATGGACGGATAGAACCCTAGGACAAATGGTGAAAGCAAAGCTATACAGACAAAATCTCACAGAGAAGCATACACATACATACTTACAAAAAGAGGAAAAGGGGAAAAAATCATAAATGTTGCTCTCAAAGTCCACCTCCTCAATTTGGAATGATTTGTTGTCTATTCAGGTATTCCAGAGATGCAGGGTACATCAAGTTGATTGTGGAGATTTAATCTGCTGCTCCTGAGGTTGCTGAGAGAGATTTCCCTTTCTCTTCTTTGTTCGCACAGCTCCTGGGACTCAGCTTTGGATTTGGCCCCGCCTCTGTGTGTAGGTCACTGGAGGGCATCTGTTCTTCGCTCAGACAGGACGGGGTTAAAGGAGCCGCTGAATCGGGGGCTCTGGCTCACTCAGGCCTGGGGGAGGAAGGGGTACAGAGTACGGGGCGAGCCTGCAGCAGCAGAGGCCAGAGTGACGTTTCACCAGCCTGAGGCGCACCGTGCGTTCTCCCGGGGAAGTTGTCCCTGGATCCCGGGACCCTAGCAGTGGTGGGCTGCACAGGCTCCCTGGAAGGGAGGTGTGGAGAGTGACCTGTGCTCGCACACAGGCTTCTTGGTGGCGGCAGCAGCAGCCTTAGCGTCTTATGTCCGTCTCTGTGGTCCACGCTGTTAGCCGCATCTCATGTCCGTCTCTGGAGCTCCTTTAAGCAGCGCTCTTAATCCCCTCTCCTTGCGCACCAGGAAACACAGAGGGAAGTTAAAGTCTCTTGCCTCTTCAGCAGGTCCAGACTTTTTCCCGGACTCCCTCCCGGCTAGCCGTGGTGCACTAACCCCTTCAGGCTGTGTTCACACCGCCAGTCTTCTCTCTGCACTCGGACCGACGCCTGAGCCTCAGCTCCCAGCCCCGCCCGCCCCGGGGGATGAGCAGAGAAGCCTTTCGGGCTGGTGAGTGCTGGTCGGCACTGATCCTCTGTGCGGAAATCTCTCCACTTTGTCCTCTGTACCCCTGTTGCTGCGCTCTCCTCCGCGGCTCCGAAGCTACCCCCATCCGCCACCTCCGCGCGCGAAGGGGGTTCCTAGTGTGTGGAAACCTTTCCTCCTTCACGGCTCCCTCCCACTGGTGCAGGTCCTGTCCCTATTCTTTTGTCTCTGTTTATTCTTTTTTCTTTTGCCCTACCCAGGTACATGGGGAGTTTCTTGCCTTTTGGGAGGTCTCAGGTCTTCTGCCAGCGTTCAGTAAGTGTTCTATAGGAGTTGTTTCATGTGTAGATGTATTTCTGATATATCTGTGGGGAGGAAGGTGATCTCCGCATCTTACTCTTCCGCCATCTTCCCCCTCTCCCCTCCATTGCACTGAAAGATGAGACTGCCACTTGGCTTCCTGTCACTGAGGCAGGAGACCAATGGGTTGTACTGACAATGGGGGAAAGGAGAGCTATGTCTGGAACCCAGGGGATTCTCTGAGGTGTCTCATAGTACTCCATGCCTAGTAGAAAGGTTAGTAGAAAACTACAGCTACCAAGAAAAATGGCATGAGTGCTTAGGGTGCAGATCCTTCCATGATGATGATCTTGGTCACCTGTCAGGTAGAAAACCCAACGAACTGAAGTTCTAGTGAAGGCCAAGGAAATATGGAATAGGTAGAAGCATAAGTTATAAATACTAGCTAAGGCCATGTGACCAGTCACAGAAAAGAGGACAGAGAAGCTAAATATATCATCTCCTTCCTTTTGCTGGTATGTGTTTATATATAGAGAGTAAGCATTTTCTTTTCTTTCCTCCTTATTTTATACAAGTTTTATTGGAGGTTAATTATACCTTTTTGTAAGAGAATTTTTAAATGGTACTATGATTGATTTGGGGGGAGTAATCTGCATAGTCCAGTGGCAGATAACTGACCACTAAGACTTTGTGTCTCCTAATTTTGTGGAGAGGGTGGGTGCATCAATTGCAAATAAGATAGTTACATGTCATTAAATAGAAAAATGGAGTTGGTTGGTGGCCACATAGGAGCTCACACAGGTGTAGCAGGTATGTTGATGGTGGCAGTGGTTCAATTATTGTCTCTAAGTTCCAACTTGTCCTTTAGCTGGCATACCCATTCTGCTTTTGCCAGCTGGCTGTTAGCTCTGCCAATAAAGGATGCTAGAAGGAAACTGCAAACTGAAGAGGAAGAGTGAGTGACTGACTACTCCTTCTTATGTTCTCATTTCTCACAGCCACATTCCAACAATTTCTTTACCCTGACAGTGGTGGTTCCTTCCCATAGCAGCAGCTGAACCCAGTTTGCAGTTTTCCCAACACAAGCAGAACCCCAGGTACACTGTGCCAGTTCCATACACCACCCCCACAGACCTTACCTCCAGGCCTAGAAACACCACCATTGACCATTTGGCAATCCCTGTTCAAAAATCTGAGATCCAACCACACGGGGACCCTTCCCTAAGATTCTATGTTTTAATAATTCAAACTTGTACTCTTTGTTCGGAACTCAGCCTGGGGAAACTACAGTTGTTACCCCCATGATACTTGAAACAGCAGTTCTCAAACTGTGGTCCCAGGATCAGCAACATCAGCATCTCCTGGGAACTGGTTAGAAATGCAGATTCCCATGCACCACCCAACCTACTGAGTCAGTGGCTCAGATGGTGTGAGCAGGAATCTGTTTAGCACTCCAGTTGATCCTGATGCATGCTGAAATTTGGGAATCACTGCCCACTGCCTCAGAGTTCTCACTTCTCTCTTTTGGTTGCCTAGTTAACAGTATAGTTATATATTCCTTATATTAAATTCCTTATATTATTAAATTCCTTATATTAAATTCTCTGTTTAAATAACTGGTGTGTGATACCCTAATACTGTAGCATTCTAACAAATGTTTAAAGTAGTTATCAACACTAATCCTTCTTAAACTCTTCCAAAAAATAGAAGAAAAGGGAACATTTCCCAACTCATTTACATGAGGCCACCATTACCAAAGCCAGACAGAGACGTCACAAGACCTATATTTCTTATGATTATAGATGCAAAAATCCTTAAAAAGAAAAAAATTTCATTGAATCCAGCAACATATTAAAGGGTTTGTGCAACATGACCAAGTGGGAATTATCCCAGTAATGCAAGGGTGGATCAACATGTGAAAATCAACCAATGCAATACACTACAAAATAGAATGAAGGAAAAAAACCCCCCACAATCATCTCAATGCAGAAAAAGCATTTGACATCATCCAACATCGTTTTATGATAAAACAAACAACAAAAAAAACACTCAACAAACTAGGAATAGAGGGGAACTTCCCACAACATGTTAAATGGCATCTATGAAAAACCTACAACTAATCACTCAAAGGCAAAAAGCTGAAAGCTTTCTTCCTAAGATAAGGAAGAAGACAGAAAACAAAGATATACTGGAAGTTCTAGCCGGAACATTAGGCAAGAAAAATAAATAAAAGACATCCAAACTGGAAAGGAAGAAAACTATCTCTACTTGGAGATGACATGATCTAATATATAGAAAATCCTAACGAGTAACACACACACACACACACACACAAAACTACTGGAGCTAATAAATTCAACAAAGTTGTAGGATACACAATCAACAGGCAAAAAGCAGATGCACTGGGCTTCCCTGGTGGCGCAGTGGTTGAGAATCTTCCTGCTAATGCAGGCGACACGGGTTCGAGCCCTGGTCTGGGAGGATCCCACATGCCGCGGAGCAGCTAGGCCTGTGAGCCACAACTACTGAGCCTGCGCGTCTGGAGCCTGTGCTCCGCAACAAGAGAGGCCACGACAGTGAGAGGCCCGCACACCGCGATGAAGAGTGGCCCCAGCTTGCCACAACTAGAGAAAGCCCTCGCACAGAAACGAAGACCCAACACAGCAAAAATAAATTAATTAATTAATAAACTCCTACCCCTAATATCTTAAAAAAAAAAAAAAGCAGATGCATTTCTATTTATTAGCAATTAATCTAAAAATGAAATTAAATGTAAAGACATCCATGTTCATTGGTGGGAAGGCTTAATATTGTTAACATGATAATACTACACCAGAAGTGATCTACAAGTTCAATGCAATCCCTAGCAAATACCAACTACCTCCCCCACCCCTGCCTGAAATGGAAAAGCTTTTAAAATTCATGTGGAATGGCAAGGGACACTGACTACTCAAAATAATCTTTAAAAAGAACAAAGTTGGAGAACTCACACTTTCTGATCTAAAAATTTACTATGATAAAGCTCCAGTAATCAAAACCGTGTGGTACTGGCATAAGGACAGACATGTAGACCAAAAGAATTGAGTTGAAAATTCAGGAATAGACCCACACATCACTGTTCACTGAATATTCAACAGGGGTGCCAAGACCATTCAACGGGGAAAGAATCTTCAACAAGTAATGCTGAAATCACTAAATTCTCATGTGCAAAAAAGAATGACATTGAAATCTTACCTCACACCACATACAAAAGTAAATTCAAGAAGGGGAAAGAACTAAATGTAAAATCACAAACTATAAAACTCTTAGAAGAAAACATATGGGTAGGAGAGACCTTCAAGATGGCAGAGGAGTAAGATGTGGAGATCATCTTCCTCCCCACAAATACATCAGAAATGCATCTACATGTGGAACAACTCCTATAGAACACCTACTGAATGCTGTCAGAAGACCTCAGACTTACCAAAAGGCAAGAAAATCCGCACGTAACTGGTAGGGCAAAAGATAAAAGAAAAAACAGAGACAAAAGAATAGGGATGGGACCTCACCTCTCATAGGGAGCTATGAAGGAGGAAAAGATTCCACATACTAGGAAGACCCTGCACTGGCAGAGACGGGGTGTGCACAGGGGGAAGCTTCAGAGCCATGGAGGAAAGCACAGCAACAGGGGTGCAGAGGGCAAAGTGGAGAGATTCCCACACAGTGGATTGGTGCCAACCAGCACTCACCAGCCCAAGAGGCTTGTCTGCTCACACGCTGGGACAGGAGGGGGCTGGGAGCTGAGGCTTTGGCTTCAGAGGTCAGATCCCAGGGAAAGGACTGGGTTTGGCTGTGTGAACACAGCCTGAAGGGGGCTGGTGCACAAGAGCTAGATAGGAGGGAGTCTGGGAGAAAGTCTGGAACTGCCTAAGAGGCAAGAGACCATTGTTTCAGGGTACGTGAGGAGAGGGGATTCAGAGCACCACCTAAATGAGCTCCAGAGATGGGCGCAGGCCGCGGCTACCAGGGCAGACACCAGAGACAGGCATGAAAGGCTAAGGCTGCTCCTGAAGCAACCAAGAAGCCTGTGTACAAGCACAGGTCACTATCCACACCTCCCATCCCAAGAGCCTGTGTACCCTGCCACTGCCAGGGTCCCGTGATCCAGGGACAACTTCCCCAGGAGAACACACTGCGCGCCTCAGGCTGTTGTAACATCACACTGGCCTCTGCCGCTGCAAGCTCACCCTGCATTCCACACCCCTCCATCCCCCGCCCACTGGCCTGAGCCAGAGCCCCTTAATCAGCTGTTCCTTTAACCCTGTCCTGTCTGGGAGGGAACAGATGCCCTCAGGCCACCTACATGCAAAGCTGAACCCCAGGAGCTGTGCAAACAAAGAAGAGAAAGGGAAATTTCTCCCAGCAGCCTCAGGAGCAGTGGAATAAATCTCCACAAACAACCCTATGTACCCTGCACCTGTGGAATACCTGAATAGACAATGAATCAACCCAAAATTGAGGTGGTGGACTTTGGGAGCAACTGTAGACTTGGGGTTTCCTTTTTGCATCTAATTTTTTTTCTGGTTTTATGTTTATCTTAGTTTAGTATTTAGAGTTTATTATCATTGGTTGATTTATTGATTTGGTTGCTCTCTTCCTTTTTCTTAGTATACTTTTTAGGGCTTGTTATCATTGGTGGATTTGTTTTTAGATTTGGTTGCTCAATCCCTCCCTCCCTTCCTTTTCTTCTGAGCCGTGTGTTTGACAGGGTCTTTGTGGTCTGGCCAGGTGTCAGGCCTGTGCCTCTGAGTTGGGAGAGCCCAGTTCAGGACATTGGTCCACCAGAGACCTCCCAGCTCCACAAGTCAAATGGCGAAAGCTCTCCCACAGACCTCCATCAAAACGCTAAGACCCAGCTCTACACAACGACCAGCAAGCTACAGTGCTGGACACCCTATGCTAACCAACTAGCAAGACATGAACACAACACCACCCATTAGCAGAAGGGCTGCCTAAAATCATAATAATTTCACAGACACCGCAAAACACACCACCAGACGTGGACCTGCCCACCAGAAAGTCAAGATCCAGCCTCATCCACCAGAACACAGGCACTACTCCCCTCCACCAGGAAGCCTACACAACCCACTGAACCAACTTTAGCCACTGGGGACAGACACCAAAAACAACGGGAACTACGAACCTGCAGCCTGCAAAAAGGAGACCCCAAACACAGTAAGTTGAGCAAAAGGAGAAGACAGAAATACACAGCAGATGAAGGAGTAAGGTAAAAACCCACCAGAAAAACAAATGAAGAGGAAACAGTCAGTCTACCTGAAAAAGAGTTGAGATTAATGCTAGTAAAGATGATCCAAAATTTTGGAAACAGAATGGAGAAAATACAAGACATGTTTAACAAGAAACTAGAAGAATTAAAGAGCAAATAAATAATGATGAACAATACAATAAATGAAATTAAAAATTCTCTAGAAGGAACCAATGGCAGAGTAACTGAAGAAGAACAGATAAGTGACCTGGAAGATAAAATAATGGAAATAACTACTGCAGAGCAGAAGAAAGAAGAAAGAATGAAAAGAACTGCGGACAGTCTCAGAGACCTCTGGGACAACATCAAATGCGCCAACATTCGAATTACTGGGGTCCCAGAAGAAGAAGTGAAAAAGAAAGGGACTGAGAAAATATCTGAAGAGATTATAGTTGAAAACTTCCCTAATATGGGAAAGGAAATAGTTAATCAAGTCCAGGAAGCACAGAGAGGCCCATACAGGATAAATCCAAGGAGAAACACGCCAAGACACATATTAATCAAACTGTCAAAAATTAAATACAAAGAAAACATATTAAAAGCAGCAAGGGAAAAACAACAAATAACACACAAGGGAATTCCGCACCCCCCATAAGGTTAACAGCTGAGCTTTCAGCAGAAACTCTGCAAGTCAGAAGGGACTGGCAGGACATATTTAAAGTGATGAAGGAGAAAAACCTGCAACCAAGATTACTCTACCCAGCAAGGATCTCATTCAGATTTGATGGAGAAATTAAAACTTTTACAGACAAGCAAAAGCTGAGAGAGTTCAGCACCACCAAACCAGCTTTACAACAAATGCTAAAGGAACTTCTCTAGGCAAGAAACACAAGAGAAGGAAGAGACCTACAATACCAAACCCAAAACAATTAAGAAAAAGGTAATAGGAACATACATATCGATAATTACCTTAAATGTAAGGGGATTAAATGCTCCAACCAAAAGACATAGACTGGCCGAATGGATATAAAAACATGACCCATGTATATGCTGTTTACAAGAGACCCACTTCAGACCTAGGGAAACATACAGACTGAAAGTGAGGGGATGGAAAAAGATATTCCATGTAAATGGAAATCAAAAGAAAGCTAGAGTAGCAATTCTCAGGTCAGACAAAATAGACTTTAAAATAAAGACTATTACAAGAGCCAAAGAAGGACACTACATAAATGATCAAAGGATCGACCCCAGAAGAAGATATAACAATTGTAAATATTTATGCACCAACATAAGAGCACCTCAATACATAAGGCAAATGCTAACAGCCATAAAAGGGGAAACTGACAGTAACACAATCATAGCAGGGGACTTTAACACCCCACTTTCACCAATGGACAGATCATCCAAAATGAAAATAAATAAGGAAACACACGCTTCAAATGATACATTAAAGAAGATGGACTTAATATTTATAGGACATTCCATCCCAAAACAACAGAATACACTTTCTTCTTAGGTGCTCATGGAACATTCTCCAGGACAGATCATATCTTGGGTCACAAATCAAGCCTTGGAAAATTTAAGAAAACTGAAATCATATCAAGTATCTTTTCTGACCACAACGCTATGAGACCACATATCAATTACAGGAAAAAATTTGTAAAAAATACAAACAGAGTGAGGTTAAACAATATACCACTTAATAAGCAAGAGATCACTGAGGAAATCAAAGAGGAAATCAAAAAATACCTAGAAACAAATGACAATGAAAACACGATGACCCAAAACCTATGGGATGAAGCAAAAACAGTTCTAAGGGAAGCTTATAGCAATACAATCCTACCTCAAGAAACAAGAAACAGCTCAAATAAACAACCTAACCTTACACCTAAAGCAACTGGAGAAAGAACAAAAAAATCCCAAAGTTAGCAGAAGGAAGGAAATCTTAAAGATCAGATCAGAAATAAATGAAAAAAGAAATGAAGGAAACAATAGCAAAGATGAATAAAACTAAAAGCTGGTTCTTTGACAAGATAAACAAAATTAATAAACCATTAGCCAGACTCATCAAGAAAAAAAGGGAGATGACTCAAATCAATAGAATTAGAAGGAAAAAGGAGAATTAACAACTGGCACTGCCGAAATACAAAGGATCATGAGAGATTTCTACAGGCAACGATATACGAATAAAATGGGCAACCTGGAAGAAATGGACAAATTGTTAGAAAAGCACAACTTTCCGGGACTGAACCAGGAAGAAATAGAAAATATAAACAGACGAATCACAAGCAGTGAAATTGAAACTGTGATTAAAAATCTTCCAACAAACAAAAGCCCAGCACCAGATGGCTTCACAGGCAAATTCTATCAAACATTTAGAGAAGAGCTAATACCTATCCTTCTCAAACTCGCCCAAAATATAGCAGAGGGAGGAACACTCCCAAACTCGACAAGGCCACCATCACCCTGATACCAAAACCAGATAAAGATGTCACAAAGGAAGAAAACTACAGGCCAGTATCACTGATGAACACAGATGCAAAAGTTCTCAACAAAATACTAGCAAACAGAATCTGGCAGCACATTTAAAGGACCATACACCATGATCCAGTGGGGTTTATCCTAGGAATGCAAGGATTCTTCAATATACGCAAATTAATCAATGTGATAAACCATTTTAACAAATTGAAACAGAAAAACCATATGATCATCTCAATAGATGCAGAAAAAGCTTTCAACAAAATTCAACACCCATTTATGATAAAAACCCTCCAGAAAGTAGGCATAGAGGGAACTTACCTCAACATAATAAAGGCCATACATTACAAACCAACAGCCAACATCATTCTCAATACTGAAACCATCTCCTCTAAGATCAGGAACAAGACAAGGTTGTCCACTCTCAGCACTCTTATTGAACATATTTTTGGAAGTTTTAGCCACAGCAATCAGAGAAGAAAAAGAAATAAAAGGAATCCAAATCAGAAAAGGAGAAGTAAAGTTGTTGCTGTTTGCAGATGACATGATACTATACATAGAGAGTCCTAAAGATGCTACCAGAAATCTACTGGAGGTAATCAATGAATTTGGTAAAGTAGCAGGATACAAAATTAATGCACAGAAATCTCCTGAATTCCTATACACTAATGGTGGAAAATCTGAAAGAGAAATTAAGGAAACACTCCCATTTACCAATGCAACAAAAAGAATAAAATACCTAGGAATACACCTACCTAAGGAGACAAAAGACCTACCTGTATGCAGAAAACTATATGACACTGATGAAAGAAATTAAAGATGATACAAACAGATGGAGAGATATAGCATGTTTCTTGGATTGGAAGAATCAACATTGTGAAAATGACTCTACCCAAAGCAATCCACAGATTGAATGCAATCCCTATCAAACTACCAATGGTATTTTTCATAGAACTAGAAGAAAAAAATTCACAATTTGTATGGAAACACAAAAGACCCCGAATAGTCAAAGCAGTAATGAGGAAAAAAAATGGAACTGGAGGAATCAGATTGACTTCAGACTATACTACAAAGCTACAGTAATCAAGACAATGTGGTACTGGCACAAAAACAGAAATATAGATCAATGGAACAGGATAGAAAGACCAGAGAGAAACCCACGCACCTATGTGCAACTAATTTATGACAAAGGAGGCAAGGATATACAGTGGAGAAAAGACAGTCTCTTCAATAAGTGGTGCTGGGAAAACTGGCCAGGTATATGTAAAAGAATGAAATTAGAACACTCCCTAACACCATACACAAAAATAAACTCAAAATGGATTAGAGACCTAAGTGTAAGACCAGACACTATAAACCTCTTAGAGGAAAACATAAGAAGAACACTCTTTGACATAAATCACAGCAAGATCTTGTTTGATCCACTTTCTAGAGTAATGGAAATAAAATCAAAAACAAACAAATGGGACCTAATGAAACTTGAAATCTTTTGCAAAGCAAAGGGAACTACAAACAAGACGAAAAGACAATCCCCAGACTGGGAGAAAATATTTACTAACGAATCAACTGACAAAGGATTAATCTCCAAAATTTTCAAGCAGCTCATGCAACTCAATATCAAAAAACAAACAACACAATCCAAAAATGGGCAGACCTAAATAGACATTTCTCCAAAGAAGACATACAAATGGCCAAGAAGCACATGAAAAGCTGCTCAACATCACTAATCATTAGAGAAATGCAAATCAAAACTACAATGAGGTATCACCTCCTCACACTTAGAATGGGCATCATCAGAAAATCTACAAACAACGAGTGCTGGAGAGGGTGTGGAGAAAAGGGAACCCTCTTGCACTGTTGGTGGGAATGTAAATTGATACAGCCACTATGGAGAACAGTATGGAGGTTCCTTAAAAAACAAAAAATAGAATTACTATATGAGCCAGCAATCCCACTACTGGGCATAAACCCAGAGAAAACCATAATTCAAAAAGACATATGCACCCCAATGTTCATTGTAGCACTATTTACAATAGCCAGGTCGTGGCAGCAACCTAAGTTTCCATCGACAGACGATGTGGCACATATATACAATGGAATATGACTCGGCTACAAAAAGAAACGAAATTGAGTGAGGTGGATGGATCTAGTCTGTCATACAGAGTGAAGTAAGTCAGAAAGAGAAAAACAAATACTGTATGTTAACAGATATATATGGAATCTAAAAAAAAGAAAGTTCTTAAGAACCTAGAGACAGGACAGGAATAAAGACGCAGACGTAGAGAATGGACTTGAGGACACAGGGAGGGGTAAGGGTAAGCTGGGATGAAGTGAGGGAGTGGCATGGACTTATATATACTACCAAATGTAAAATAGCTAGTGGGAAGCAGCCACATAGCACAGGGAGATCAGCTCGGTGCTTTGTGTCCACCTAGAGGGGTGGGATAGGGAGGGTGGGAGGGAGGGAGACACAAAAGGGAGGAGATATGGGGATATATGTATATGTATAGCTGATTCACTCTGTTATAAAGCAGAAACCAACACACCATTGTAAAGCAATTATACTCCAATAAAGATGTGTTTAAAAGAAAAAGACAACCACAAATGGTATGCGGCACTGGATAACTACGTGAAAAAGGATAAATTAGGACTTCTATCTCACACCATATACAAAAAATTTACCCAAAATGGATTAAAGACCTAAATGTAGGAGATAAAACTATATAACTCTTAAAAGGGAAAAATAGTTGTAAACCTTCATGACCTTGGATGAGTCAATGGTTTCTCAAATATGCCACCAAAAGCAAAATTGACAAAAGAAAAAATAAACTGGACTTTATCAAAATCTGTGCATGAGAGGACACTATCAAGAAAGTAAAATGAAAAACCACAGAACGAGAGAAAATATTTATAAACAGTATATCTGATAAGAGTCTACATCCAGAATATATAAAGATCACTTACAAGCCAACAACAAGATAATCCATTTTAAAAATGGGCAAAGGATTTGAATACACATTTCTGCAAAGAGAATATTCAAATGGCCAGCAAGCACATGAAAAGATTTTGGAGTTAGTACGAATGGCTAAACAATATTATTACTATACTAAAAAACAATGAATTGTACTTTTAAAATGGTTAAAATGGTAACTTTTAAGATGTGTGAAAAAAGAAAACACATGTATAAATTCATTACTTTGGATTTGATAACGGATTCTTAGATATGACACCATACAAAACACCAAAAAGAAAAAAAGCTGATAAATCGGACCTAATTAACACAAACTTTTGTGCATCAAAGGACACCATAAAGAAAGAGAAAAGCCAACCCACAGAATGGGAGAAAATATTTGCAAATCATACATCTGGTAAGAGTCTAGTGTCCAGAATATATAAAGAACTCTTACAACTCAATGAGAACAAACATCGTGATTCAAAAATAGGCAAAGGGCTTGAATAGACATTTCTCCAAAGAAAATATATAAATGGCAAATAAGCACAAAAAGATGCTCAACATCATCATCATAAGGGAAATGCAAATCAAAACCACAGTGAGATACCACTCTAAACTCACTAGGATGTCTATAAACAACAACAAAACAGAAAATAAATGTTGGCAAGGATACAGAGAAATTGAAGCCCTCTTACATTACTGATGGGAATGTAAAATGTGCAGCTCTGTGTCAGTTGCTCAGATGGCTAATCATAGTTACTACATGACCTAGCAACTCTACTCCCTGACATACACCTAGGAGGACATGTTCACACAAAAACTTAGACAAGAATGTTTATAGCAGCATTATTCATAATAACCTAAAAGTGAAAACAATCCAAATGCCAACTGACATTTGATTGATACATTATCAATTAACTGGATAAAGAAAATGTGGTATATGCCACACAATGGAATATTCAGCCTTAAAAAGGAATAAAAATTGACACATGCTACAACATAGATGAACCTTGAAAACATGCTATGTGAAAGAAGCCAGACACAAAAGGTCACATACTGTATGATTCCATTTATATGAAATGTCCAAAATAGGCAAATCTATAGACATAAAGTATATTACCGGTTTCCAGGGGATGGGGATAGGGGGAATTGGTAGTGATTGCTAATGGGTATGGAGTTTCTCTTTTGGGATGATGGAAATGTTCTGGAATTAGATAGTGCTAATAGCTGTACAACCTTGTGAATAAACTAAAAACCACTGAATTGTACACTTTGGAATGGTTAAAATGGTTAATTTTATCTCAGTTTAAAAATTCTACCTAAAGTTTAAAAATGACATTTGTTATACTGGGTAAAGAAACTACAATTAAAAAAAACAAAAGAAACTACAATTTTGGTAAGCAGTGGTAAAGAACAAAGACTCCATGAGAGCATATTTTTAAATTGTGGCAAAATATACCTAACATAAAATGGATCACCATTTTTAAGTAGTTCAGTGGCATTAAGTACATTTACATTGTTGTGCAACCATCCTCACCATCCATCTCCAGAACTTTACCTGCAAAACTGAAACTCTACCCATTAAATAATAACTTCCCACTTCCCTTTCCCCTGAGTCCTGCAACCACTATTCTACTTTCTGTATGAATTTGACTAGATATTTCATATAAGTTGAACCATATAGTACTTGTCATCTTGTGACTGCCTTATTTCACTTAACATAATATCTTCAAGGTTCATCCACATTGTAGCATATGTCAGAATTTCGTTCCTTTTAAAGGCCAAATAATATTCCATTTATGTATAATATATACCATATTTTCTTTATCCATTCATCCAACAATGGACACTTGGGTTGCTTCCACCTTTTGGTTGCTGTGAATGATGCTACTAATAAACATACATGGCTTTGTATCCCTGCTTTTTAAAAAAATAATTAAAAAAATAGTTGTGATCTCTTTTTGAAGATCACAGCTTTTTGAAGGGAGATTTTGAAATGAAATTTATTTTGAAAATACACATATCTTCTTCATTAGCTTAAGGACTAAAAACTTATTTCAGTTGAAAGTCACCCAAAGGAGAACCCAAAGATCAATGGTACTGTTCGCTGTAAAGAAACACAAAAGACATAAAAGTATCCATTGCAAATTTATTATGCATTAGGAAGCTTAACTTAAAAAGCAACACCATAGTAAAAAGATATGTTATCTTTGTTCGCAGCACAACAGGTTTCAAAATATATTTTCTTGTAAATGTATTCAGTCAGTACACAATCCTTTATAAAAGTTGTATATATATTTTTTCTGTCAATACCTTCATTACATTTATAAATACAAGATTTACATAGCACCCCATCAAAAAAATTAAAACTCCTTATGAATATCTACATATATTTCATACCTATAAAACTTTCAAAGGAGTGCTGTGTTAAAGATGGGCCCTAGTTAATGGTCCACTTACTGGTGCACGAAAATACATATAATCTAAAGTTTTCTTTGTCCATAAAACATCTCGAGAAATTAGCAAGACACTTATTGTGAAACTGAGCTTCTTAAACCATCATATTTTAGAAAGGAATTTACTGTGCATATTCCCATGAGATTCAAGTGGCAGATACATAGATGAAAATAAAGACTGACTGAAAACAAATGCCTACATAGAGCAGTTAAGGCAGGGGTGTGATGAATGAGAAACACTGAAAAGTAAGACACAGGAGATGTGGGTGGGAGCAAATATAGTAAGAATGCATTACATGAGTCTAAACTTGCATATAAACTCCACTGGTATCCAGTTACTAACTCTCATTCTCACTTAGGAAGGTTTACATTGTTGAAAACTTTCTTACAAGCACCCTCCAATTTCTATGTTGCCACCAGAATGGCTGATGTATGTTTTTCTTCTGTAAAATCACCTTGGATCTAAACAAAACATTAGGTCCAGGAATCTGAATTGCTAGTTCTTCATGATTTAAATTTATTAAAAAATTTTCCTTCATCTGGTAAAGGTTATCACTAATCAATATTATTACTGTCCAGAGGTGTATATGCTGAATTTCATTCTAGCCAAGAATAGGAAGGAGAGAGAAGGAAAGAAGAGTAAGACTAGTTATTTGCTTGACCTTTGAACAAAGGCAATAGATCCCTGATACTGAGCGGCCACTCATAAACACCTATGGGCTAAACGGGCACAGTTCAGAGAAACAGGAGGGAAGAAAATATGGGATTCTTTATCTCAAATTTTGCCAGAGAAGGCAGTTGTACTATAATCCTGCACATTCTACTGAAAAGGACATGGTCACTCTTACTCTGGAGTTATTAAAGGCAAGTCATCCCTTCTACCAGAGATGACTTTTTCTGAGTTTCGAAGTGTGGACTCCAGATAACTTTGAGAGTTGCATATTATTTGCAGAAAAGTATTTCAAACCTTAACTTGTTCTAACATATAAAAAGAAAGAAAGAGAATGGTAGAAAAGGAACAGGAGGAGGAAGGGGCGGGAGACGAGGGATGGAGGTGGTTACTTCTCAGACTTGGCCCTGAAGGATGCCACTAGTATCTCCCCTCCAGCAACATGAAGTCTCCAGTGTGGTGTGGCTCCTCCATGGCTCTCAGAGATGGAGTCTACAGAATTCTAGTTTCTGCAGAGTTTATAGCTCAGTGCACTGATTCCCAGGCTCCTCGAAGGAAGAGAGCTCCCAGATGCTGCTGTCCTGCAGTAGTGGCTCAATGTCTTCATCACTACCTCGTTCTGTTGTGTTGGTCAGGCTGCCGCTGATGCTGTTGCTATGTTTTTGAATTCCACTGCCTTTACTGTATTCAGGGATGAATAAGGCAACCAGAAAAGACATAAGAACTATACATGCCCCAAATAAAAATGGTGGGCCTGGGATGACAGCTCCCTGATGGGTGTGGGAAACAAATGAAGAATTTGGTTAGTCTTTCCAATCAAAATTAGTCCTGACGACCCCAAAAAAGCACACCACTGAAAAGTGAGTTATTTTCTCATAAGCAAATGTTCATTAAGTGTCATAGCAGATTCTAACAGAGCCTGGTGTCTGGAATATGATGGAGGGCAACTAATCCCTGCTTTGTGCACCACTTTCCAACAGCTTAACCAAACTTTCCAACAGCTTAACCAAACATGTAAACAACAGTTATTTATCTCTAATCCTGCCCTGTGACCTGAGATCATGAACTATGTACATGAACAGTAATTCCAATTTTGTATAGAAATCTATATTAAATATAGCTTGGAAGGAGGGAAGTAATAGCAAATAAATAGTAGAAAAATCACTCTAGCTCAAATTCTAGCTAGAATTTTAGGTCATTTCATCTTTTATTTGGCCTGAGCTTCACCAGAGGACAGCATTCTGATCAGAGTAATTATATAGGTGAAAACAGAATCTGAACAAAGTTAAGACAATCTTTTACATAAGATATTAAATCACTGAAATGATCCATCCCTAGTCCCAGGAAGCAATGAACATAGCACTTAGTACTGTCAAATACAATAGTATTATAAAAATAAGAACACTTTCCAAATTTAAGGTCAGAAGATTTTGCTATAATCAGACACAACTGCTATTGTAAACCTAGACTTATTACGAAATTACCTGCAGGGCAGCATTGTTAGAATTCAATTCCAGTTCCAACTCAGTCAGTTCCACGTGGAACAAGTAGAATATGAAGCCATACAGGGCTGGCCCCAGGCCATTACACAGTCCTCTTATTCCAGTTATGATACCCTGGGCAACTCCTAAGTCAGAAAAAAGAGAAGGGAGCCAGTCTTCTCAGATAAGCATCTCAAGACTGGAGACTTAACAGTACTTTCTTACTAATATGAAATACTGCTTCTGCTGGACTGAGTAGTCTGGGCTGTGGAAAGGAGATTTTAGGGACTTTACCCATATTTTCATTCATTGCACAAATGTTTCCTTGGTTTTCTATGTCCTTTTAATGTTGTCCTCACTCAATGTCCTAAGATCTATAGGGTATGAAATGACAGTGATGTTTCTAAAATCCTTTTGAGGCTGAATTCCCTAACAGCAGATCTTCCTATAATCAGGGAATAATAGAAAGTTTTAATATTCTCCATTTATAGGCAATTTACACTTTTCTGTGGATTGAGATTTTCCTTTTCTACTCATTTAATGGTGCTTTTACAATAAAAATCTGCCCTTTGCCTCTTGTATCCCTGCCCATGTGTGAGTCCACAGAGGTCCTGATGCTGTGTGCTCCCAGCACCTTCAGACAGATTCTGTTCCTCACAGTGACCTCCATACTCCAGGTCCATCTCCCTGTACACCTCTACTGAAAAATCCAAGTGCTAATTTCTAGATATCTCTGGTATCTAATGTGGCAGGTAAAAAGTTAGCTTGAATCATGAGATGAATGTTTCTGTAAATCAAAAATGGTCAAATATAATTCAACCTAATACAGTGTGTTCTAATAAGTTTATATGCTGACATTTAGAAACATCTGTATTAATACATGTAAGCATAACAAAAGCCAAAGAAAATTCATGCCCTGAGAGATAGGATAGTGTCTCTTAGATGCCAAGGCAATGCCCATCCTTCACAGATAGCTCATGCCTTTACTGCAAGCACAACACCTCCCCCAACGATGCAGTCAGCTAAGTTAACATAACCAGGGTAACACACAGAATTTGTGGTCTTCAAATGATACTGCTATATTTAAAATAGATAACCAACAAGGACCTACTGTAAAAAAAAAAAAAAAAAAAAAAAAAAAAAAAAAAAAAAAAAAAAA
>NW_006789620.1:149179-267383 GCF_000442215.2 Lipotes vexillifer
AAAAAAAAAAAAAAAAAAAAAAAAAAAAAAAAAAGATTAAAAAAGTAGATATGAATAAGATGGCTAATTTCTGATGTGGAAAAATAGGTGCAATGAATAAACTAGCTTTTCCAATCTAGTTTTTTATTGAAACTTTAGAAATATCTCTAAGGCATTAAAATTTTTTTCTTCTAAAATTCACTACTTCCTGACTACAGTCAGGTAAGCCATTAAGTGATGGTGAAAGAAAAGGACTAATTTTGACAGTAGGAACTGCTTGATAGGGAAGCCACAGGCACAAGAAGGACGAAGTAAGAGTCTAGACAGAGTGCTACTCTACACAGTCATCTTAATTTTGTCTCTCACTCTGCATCCAATTATCAAGAACTACTCAGATTTATTTGTCTTCATCCACTCAAAGAATCATTTCCTAAATTGAGTAATGGACTTTGAGTGATTCCAAATTAAAGAAATTTCAGTGATTAAATAAAGAACTCATTGTTTTACTAACTAGTCTGTTAAAATATGATTAAAGTCTAGTAAATTCTAACGGTGGCAAATAAAAGAGGAGTCAAAACTGAAAAGAGAAAATGGATAGTTGTCTTAGTATTCTGACCTTCTGAGTCCAGATTTCAAAAATATGATCAAAGATCAAAGTAGGAAGGAAAACAGAATTTTCCTATTTGCCAAAGTAAACAGGTATGATTGTTGAGCAGGGACCACATGGCTGTAACCTCTTGCTTTGTTGATGTGAAGAGAGGCTCAGAGTTGCTCATGCTTATGGCAGGTATGTCTCCGTTGAAGGAGGAAAACAGTGACCTCACCTTGCTGATCTGACTCTGCATTCCGAGAGACGAGGGCACTGACTGCTGGAAATGTGATGCTGGACATGGCGGCCACGGTCCCTGCTGCCCACATCATCCTGCAATGACAGGACAGGCTGCGGTCAGGGAGCAGGCCAGCCCCAATGAGCTTGCTGTTCAGAGTACAATCAATGGCAAAAGCACTAAATGCTTTCTGTTTTCTTGTGTTAAGTTGCATTTATTTTTTTCCTCTTTAAAAATGGATTTTTTTTTTTTTAACCTAGACGGTTATGCATCTGTTAATACTGATCACTTCACGGGCTGGGAAAGTTTCATTTCTTTATTTTACCTCTGTCAAATGTGTTCTTCTTCCTAGTTTCCCTATTACCGTATTTAGATGCAAGCTCAATGAAATGCAAAAGGATTTCTTGTTCCTATAAATACCACATTTTCCCTACCAATTTTCCACTTTTTTCTTTGTACTTCTCAAAGGCTCACCTCCATACCGTCTTTGAGCTGCTCAGTTTTCTAGCCCTCAATAAAGTGTTGTGTGTCACCTACAGAAAAAGTTGGTGGCACATAACACTTCAGAGACCTGAAGTTCAGGATGACATCCTGCAGACTTCCAAGTGTTTCCTTTAGACCTCTGTTTTTTTCTCAATGAAAGGGACCTACATGTGTATTAGGTGTTGAGTGTGAGCAAAGTGAGGCCTCAACTGGGATTAAAACCTGCTTGGCCAGACTCTTGGGGATGACATGCACGTCCTTACTTAAAAGGAAAAACCCTTTAGGTCGACAGAATCTTTCTAAGGTAGCATGAGTTTGACTGAATCAGCTACTGAACCAAAGTTCATGGGACTGAAATTAAGATTTCCAAGAACAAGAAGAATCAACCACTGACCACCTAACGCATTTCGAGTTCTTCTAAATTGTGTCATCCACTTATGACTGCAAAATGGGGACTAACTCAAATATCTAAAACGGAGATATGGACTCTAGTATTTGGTAGCCAGGCACATAGGGAAACTTGCCACACAACAAAATAGCACTCAAAATTCTTTTTATTTCTTCTTATTCCACAGGGCTTAATTTGACCTTCCTTCCTCTTAATGGGAATCTAATACATTAGGAGTAGTAACTGATCAGGATACACAAGATTCTGGAGGAGATCTCAGTGTTCATCTAACTCATATGCTTTGTATTATAAAGGTTATGTCACTGTCCAAAGTCACTCAGCTAATGATAGTAGTAAATCCCACCATAATCAGTCAGTTTTCCTTGTCTTCTTGTTTTGTTTTTGCCTATAATGTGTTGTCTAAAAAAATTGACAAATGTGTTTAAAAATTAGGCATAAAACTTTTTTTTGGAGGGTCGGAGGAAGTAACAACTCACTGAAAGCCTGCTGAGGTGAAGGCAATCTATCCAAATAATCCTAAATTATCAGCTCTACCTTTCCCCAAATTAAGTCTAAACAGTTTTTGAAATGTTGAATACACTATGCCAGTAAAATAACTCCTGCTTCCTTCACATCACACTCAACTAATTCGAGCTCCTCTAAAAGATACATCTGTCTATTAGTTCATAAGAATCTATGGGAGAGGCTTACCATGCCTGAGATCCAAAACCGTACCAGGCTAACTGGAACATCTGAAAACCCAAACCGAGGAGAACGGTGTTCTTATTCCCTAATGATCTCATCAAGATGGTAAGAAAGACCGTCTGCAAAGCAAAGGGGATAATCCTGAGTAATCATATGAACACAAGCACAAGATCTGATGCAAGTTCTGTGCGGAAGCCCATTAATGGTGACCAAGAATCTCAAAATGGCAGACCATCTGACCTAAGACCTTGGAGGCCGTGCAGTACTGATGTAGCTCAAAAGGGGTGAAACTTCGGGGCCTTCCCAGACTAACCTGAGCTCAGGGCCTTCAGCCTCCTCCCCAGAAACCTGTTTATCTGGTGCTTATCACTTCCCAAAAGGTCATCACAGCTGTTCAGCAGTTACTGTGATTGAGAAGAAAATGCCTCTGTCTCTTTGAAGAAATGCCAATAATTTAACCACCAGTGAATGATGAACATTTACAGAATATGTGGGATTTTGGTGGGGGTTAACAGTTTCAAAAAGTTGGACTGATACAAAAGTGATTTTAACAAATACATACTTTGCTAAAAACTTAGGTGAGATAGCCTGAAAAGGCATAGGATAAAAGGTGAATCTGGGCTAATTGACTAACCAGAGTTAATATAAAAAACAAGCCAAAATCATAAGCAACTTGAAAGTTTAACATAATTTACATTTGCTGATACAGTTAAAAAAAAATAAAAGGCCCTTGGTTTGATGCAGTCCTATAAGCCTTGTCAATTCTAATATTTGGGCAAAGCAGTTTTGCAGGCTTCTCATTTCTCTTTGAGAGAGTTATCACAGAAGAATGCTCCACCTGGCCTACCATGCTTTAAAGCAGCATATAGCTGTTCCAGGAAAATAGCCTCATAAGAGTCCCATATGATACAGTGAATGCACCTAAGCATATCAATGAATTAATTTAAAGCACATATGCCCTGCCTTTTGTGGTCCTATAATAGATGGGGAAACGTTTAATAAATACTCTTTACTCATTACATATACCCTAACATACTGACTTACCACATTTCTTCAGTCCTGGGGATAGCAAGGATTGTAATAGTTACAAAATTTCATTTCTGCTTTTCACCTTCATTATTTTTCAATACTAAAATAATATTGAAACATTTTTCTGGTTAATTTTGCAGTACTGGAGTTAGATTGTGGTTGGTGGTTGTAAAAGCAAATTTTTATTTGCTGAATTGATCCATTAGAGGTAACAACACGTGCTCTACAAAGTATTGAAAAGTTGTGTTAAATTCCTCCTAAATCATAACCTTAAGATTCTATTAAAAATGGAATAACTCTATGGTCTGTATCCATTGTCAGTTTACTGGGTTTGATACTGTACCACAGAACACAAGATGTTACCATGGCAGAGGAGGAGGGGAACTGAGGTAGTGGTGCAGGAGATCTCCATGAATATTTCTTTGCAGCTTCCTATGAATCTACAGTTACTTCAGATTAAAAACATTAAAAAAAAAAAAAAAGAAAGAATGGGTAAAATAACACTCACCTGAGCCACAATAGACAGAATTCCTACCATAGCTATGAATGCTGCAATTTTAACAGATCCAAAACCTATGACCTGTGGAAATGAAAACACTCTGTAATACAGATATTATAAAAATAAGGATGTTATGTTCCATTAAAGCCATAGAATAAAATAGTTGAGGAAAGTTCATAAAACCTTGACAATGGCAAATTAGGCAGTGCTCAAAGTTGAACCTATTTAACCAATAATTTATATCTAAATCTGTCATAAGAAATCATTATAAGCGGCACAACTTAATTTAACAAATATTAAGATAATATTTTCTATTGTACGCCTACCTATTTTTTTCATATCCATCCCCAGCTGCAACCCACCAAGAGACAAACATAACATTATCAAGCGTTGGAGAGAACATGAAGAAAATGATTTGATTTTTGATGCTGCCAACACAGAGTATGCTCACTGGCAAAGTCAGTGGTTCTCAACTTTGGCTGCACATTAAAATCATGTGGGCAACAGAGAAGGGGAGAACAGAATAAGGGAGAGAGGAGAAATGAGATGCTGGAATCCACTTGAGACCAATTAAATCAGACTCTCTGGGCCCAGACACAGGTATGTTTTAAAAAGCTTCCATGGTGATTCTAATTCTAATGAGCAGCCAAAGTTAGCTGGTAATGATTTTTAAGCCTCTTAATCTTAACGGCAGCTCTGAAATGCCTACTAAAACTTTTAAGTTTTAAATATCAAGTTTTTATTTGCCCTATCTATTGAAACTTTATAAAATTCCGAAAAAAACTTTAAAAATTATTGTATACAATCTTCACATTTCATAAATGACCGCCTTGCTTCAAGTTACACAACTAGCTAATAAAAAGAGTTAGAGCTAGAACCTCTGGTTCCCAAACCAGTGCTGCTGACATTAATAATATCCTATTACTCTCTAATCAAATGCAATTTTTAAAAATTGGAATCTATTTCAGTCTAATTTGTAAATATATATATATCTTTTTTAATTGAAGTATTGTTGATTTAAAATGCATCAGTTTCTGCTGTACAGCAAAGTGACTCAGTTATGCATAATATACATCCTCTTTTATATTCTTTTCCATTACGGTTTATCCCAGGACACTGAATATATAGTTCCTTGTGCTATACAGTAGGAACCTGTTGTCCATCCATTCTATATGTAATAGTTTGCATCTACTAACCCCAAACTCCCAGTCCCTCTCTCCCCACATCCCCTGTAAATATACTTTTTGAAACAGCTTTATTGAGTCAGAATTAAAATACCATACAATTCACCCATTACAAGTGTACAATTCAATGGTTTTAGTTTTATATTCACAGGGTTGGGAAATTATCACCATGATCAATTTTAAAAGCTCTCATCACTCCTCAAAGAAACATGGTACCCCATTAGGATTCCCATTCCCCCAGCCTACTCTACCACCTAGCCAGTAATCTACTTTCTATCTCTATGGATTTATTTATTCTGAGCATTTCATAGAAATGGAATCATACTATATATGGTCTGGCTTCTTTCACTTATAATGTTTTCAAAGTTCACCCATGTTGTAGCGTGTATCAGTGCTTCATTGCTTTTTATTGCCAAACAATAACATTCCATTGTATAAATAGTTCACATTTGTTGACCCATTTCATCAGTTAATAGGCATATGGGTTGTTTCTAATTTTGGGCTACTATAAATAATAATTTGTGTAAGAGTTTTTGTATAGATATGTGTTTTCAATTGTCTTGTCTATATACCTAGAAATAGATGTGCTGGGAACTTTATGTTGAACACTTTAAGAAGGAGACATGTTTTTTCACTTTCTTCCTTGGACTTTCCCATTTTTCCTACATTATTTTCTACATTAAATACAAATTTAATGTAATTTAATATATGCATATATAATTTTCTACATTAACCACACTAGCTCACCACTCTTCCCTCCGAATCTCCAGCATCCACCCACCATAATGAGCAAAGCAAAAATAAAACTGCTTGAAAAAAGTTTTACTTAAACGTGCCACCATATAAAATATTAGAGTCTCATACTCTCAGGAAACTATGAGAATGGAGAATTTAACAAATTTTATTTAAAAATATCTCTAAAAATAGAGGAATTTATCTTAGGAGGAGGCTTGCTCTGACAAAGTGGAGTAAACCATTAGGAGAAAGACTTCCAATGCAATCAGTAAAAGACCAAGACAGGATTGCAATGGAAGGCAACTCAGGTCTTAGCAATCCCAGAGACCTAAAACAACAGTTGGAAAAGGGAACTTTTTTTTTTTTTCCGGTACGCGGGCCTCTCACTGTTGTGGTCTCTCCCATTGCAGAGCACAGTCTCTGGACACGCAGGCTCAGCAGCCATGGCTCTCGGGCCCAGCCACTCCGCGGCATGTGGGATCTTCCCAGACCGGGGCACGAACCCGCGTCCCCTGCATCGGCAGGCGGACTCCCAACCACTGTGCCACCAGGGAAGCCTGGGAACTTTTTTTTTTAATTGCTGTAAGCCAATTGCCTTTTGGGGAGGACAAAGTGTAATTTTTTTTTTTTTTTTTTGCGGTACGCGGGCCTCTCACTGTTGTGGCATCTCCCGTTGCGAAGCACAGGCTCCAGACGCACAGGCTCAGCGGCCATGGCTCACGGGCCCAGCCGCTCGCGGCATGTGGGATCTTCCCAGACCGGGGCACGAACCCGTGTCCCCTGCACTGGCAGGCGGACTCTCAACCACTGCGCCACCAGGGAAGCCCAAAGTGTAAATTTTTAAAGAGAAAAATCAGAAGGGAGAAAAGATTATTTTGGTTATTGTTTGTGAGCCACCTTGAAGTCTACAGTGGTGTTGAGCTATGGCCTACTACAGATGGCTAAGCAAGATGGCTGTGATCAGACCCAGGGGTCAGGGCACTTCTGAAATAAACTTTACCTCTCTGTGAAATTTAATGGGTATTATTAAAGATTTAATAAATTCTGTTTCTACTAATTCTCTTTCTGTATAACTCTCCAAGAAATTTTTTCCACAGTAAACATTTTATTGTGTTTTTAAAATTATTGCACTAAAGGTCTCCTGACTACTAATTATATGTCAGCACCTACATTTATAACTAGAAGCAAGTTAACACACTTTTTTTCTCTACAGTGTTTTCCCACAAAATACCTCTAGCCAGATCCCAATCTCTGATTTTCCTCATGTTCAAAAGCTACTAGGCACTCACTACTCACCTGCCTGAGATAGAGGAAAAAACTTGAATACTGTCCAGCCTCAGGAAGGTATGAAAGAAAAACGGTGATGCAGATTAGTAAGACGGTAGAATCTTTTCCAACTTTCTTCAGTGACTAGGAATAAGCAGAAACAGAAACATATAAAAAGCAAATAGATACAGATGTCACTGATATTCTGGGATATTGGCTGCACTGTTTTGATCTATTAAGGTGGATAACAAAAGATGAATGGATTATAAAAGGAATTGAGCCTTAACATTAAATCTATCACCATCTCTTTAAGGAGGTTACAAGTCCTAATTTCAGAGGTATGTTTCAAATATTACAGCTTTCTCTCTTTGTTAACAATACTGGTTCACATCCTGAAACAGACCCTGAACATCCTATGAACAGACCCTGAAAAAACATTGCTCCAGAACCTTTTAAGAAAATCTCATCTCTCTTTCATTCATAATACAACTCCTTTAAAGCCATAAACAGTACAGTGTTTTCATTACACATAAATTTACTCTATTTTTTAAAATGTTAGCATTAAATTTGCCTTTAAAATTGATAGACAAATAAGTATGCTCCAGCTATGGGGTCAGTGACGACAAGATTCTCTGACCAGTAACAACTTTCTGAATGTTACAACCTTGTCCAAAATCCTATACTCCTCTCTACACAGGATGTTTGAGTAGACCAAAAGGTGCACCAAAAGTTGTCTACAGAGTGTAGAGTTCTGCAGTGCATTCTAGGTGATCATAACTGTAACCTTCATATAATTAAAAGCAAAAGTAGCTAATGTCTATTGGGACCTTGCTATATACCAGACACTAGACTGGTTAATTTATATACATTCACTGCAATCCTCATAACAGCCCTGAGAAGTAAGCCACAATAGTTCCACTTCACAGAGGAATTTCTCTGTGTAGCTTGACAAGATGGGAGGTCTGACTGGCTCCACTCCTGGTTTCCTTTTCTCCACACCTATTTTTTGATATCTGACATTACAGCACAAACAGAATGAGCAGGGTCCCCAGGTCATACAATGAGGGAGCTTTTTAGAAAAGAATTTCTCATGAGTTAGTTTTCTTATATGTATTTTTCCTAAAAGGTAAACTTAAGGGAAAAATGCAAATATCAAATCTCTGGTTATATTTTTCCGCACACATTTTCTTCAAGAACAATTTCAAACCAGAGAAGGTGGGGAGAGAAGATTCTTCTTCTCAGTACTTTTTCTAGTTGTTAATGGGATTCCCCCATGACAAAAGAGAAAACAAAGACTCCATTCAATCTGCAAAAGACAAGTTCAAAGCCTCTGTTCAACGTGGGTGTATATTAACAACTTAGATAATAACTACTTTAGTCGGTCCAAATGCATTTAACCTTTTTGAATTTAAGTGAATCGGAACAACCACTTCAAATGGCCACTTTCATTTATTTCGTTAAAAGAAGGATGAAAACAACTATGCAAAAAGAAGAAAAACCTTCCTTCCTAAGTCTTCATCAGGGATAAACTGGACATTTCTTATCTCTTCCCATAGGATAACCACATGCTTGACTTAAGAAGTAGCAATTCTATATATTCCTTGGTATACAGTCTACCTCAGTCCCTTACTTGCAAATACATTTTTTCTATTTTTACTGGAGAAAAAAAATAGATCAACAACTGCTAGGATGCTTGAGGCTGCAGGAATGTTCTTTTATTTGCATGGCTTAGAAAGATATTTAGGAAAGTAAATGTTTTCATGTTTTTATTTACCGCAAAAGGATCTGCTTGTTTCCAAGAAATCTGAGCTCCCCAGGAAAGAGGTCTCATTTTCTCTGGCAAAGATTCTGGAACAGCCAATAAGATGAAGCAGATGTCCAGAAGAGCCACCACTGTGGCCACCAGCACAACAAGGCTGTCTCCATAACTGGCAGACAGGTATGCTCCAATGGCTGGGCTGCTGACCAGACTGGCTGCAAATGTGGCTGAGACCTATGGAAAAAGCACACTCTCACCCAGGGTCCCATCTGCTGCAGGTGCACAGCTATATTCCTGTTCTCATCCAGGTTCCCACAGGTACATACCTAAAGCCATCCATCCCTGGCTTTAAAAAGACAAAAGGATTGTGTTGCACACGACTTTTAAGAATGAAAAAGAATGAAAGTAATTTTGTTTTAAGGACTTGTTCACAAGCTATTAACTAATTGGAGTTATTCTAGAAAGCTACAAGAATACAAAATAATGATTTGTTAGAAATAAAAATTGTAAAACCTTCCTCATAAATAAAATATACATGTTTTAATATTCTTTATTTCGGGAATGGGGATGTAGAGAGAAAGGTATAAAAAAAATTTCTGCACGGTTGATGATAAAATCTACAAATTACTCAGAGACTAGGCTTGATTTCATCTTCCAAAATCATGTACTGTTTCACCATTTCATTAGCACGGAGAGGGGGAAAAATCTCTGGTAATCTTAGAAAAAGCTATAACAACAACAAAAAATCCGAAAAGATTTGTTGAGGGAGATGTCAAAGCTTTTTAAATGGAGAAATCCCCAGGCTAGGGACTTTTGTCATGCTGTCACCCCCAACCTCCACCTAATACCAGAGACCACTGACTCAACTGATCACCCTTGCAACTTGAATCCATGTGAAGCTTCTTCACACTGCTTTCCTACAAGCACGTAGAAGCCTCCCTTTATTTTGAAATGTAATCTGAATGTTCAGAAGCTTAAATGGGCAGTCTCCAAATTATAACCAGACTGAGTGTCAAAAGCACATTTATAATAAGTTAGTTATTTAAACTTCTAATGGATTTTAAGAGAAACTACAGAAATCATTAACTATGATTGAAATTATGACTCCTGGGTAGCCAATAACATTTTTTCTTCATCCATCACCCCCCAACTGAATGTGATAATACAACGTATTGGAAATTAGTATTATACTAAAAATATTATAAAAGCCAAAAGTAAAAAAAATTCTGCGGAAAAAAAGGGAATATAGAGAATTCTAATTTGGGGAACAGGAATTCCCTGGTTCAGTATTTACTGAGCATCTACTATGTGCCAGATAAATAAGAAGACAGAGCTCCTGCCCTTCAGGGTTTTTCATTTTATTTAAGAAGATCAAGGCAATCATGTAACTTTATAATATAAATTGCAATGACATGCAAACAGCTACGGGAGCACTCCTGCAGCATCCTCACGTGCTACGGAAGCACTGCTGCAGGGTCCTCAGGTGCCAATACTAACAATATCATACCTGCACAAAATGGGTCATTCATTCATTTATTCACAACAGTTTTCCACTACTTAATCCTTATCAAATTACTGTATGTAAATTGAGAAGATATTCTACAACTCAATGTACAAATAAAGAAACAATATATGTCTTAAGTTCACACAGATGAGCAAGAACTGGAAGCCATTTTCCAATTTCTCAAATTAATCTTTCTCACTAAAATGCACAGTCAGAGCTAAATTTCAGCTAAAACTGCTTCTATAATTCCACAGCATTCCAAGTGTAAAGAATCTAAAGATCATGGAGTATACAGAAGAAAACAATCATTTATTTCGTTATTTGTCAAAGACATTTCTAATTCTACTATCATAATTCTATTCTAGCCAATTGGACATTTTCTAAGATGAAGACTGTTCAATAACTCAAGATTTGGTCATTAAGAACAATGGAATTGGGCTTCCCTGGTGGCGCAGTGGTTGAGAGTCCACCTGCCGATGCAGGGGACACGGGTTCATGCCCCAGTCCGGGAGGATCCCACATGCCGTGGAGCGGCTGGGCCCGTGAGCCATGGCCATTGAGCCTGCGTGTCCGGAGCCTGTGCTCCGCGATGGGAGAGACCACAACAGTGAGAGGCCCACATACCGCAAAAAAAACAACAACAATGGAATTAAATTATTATCTATATAACAATAATTTAATATATAAGAATACACTATACATCAGTTTTGAATAGAAAATGACTGCCTTCTTTACTAAGCTCCCCCACAAATTTGAAGAGGATACAGTAACTACTTCAGATATAAACAAGGGGGATAAAGAATGATTGATTATGAGATTAATGCTCATTATCAATAAATGATGCACTCCAGGGCTTCCCTGGTGGCGCAGTGGTTGAGAGTCCACCTGCCGATGCAGGGGACATGGGTTCGGGCCCTGGTCCGGGAAGATCCCACATGCTGCGGAGCGGCTAGACCCGTGGGCCATGGCCGCTGAGCCTGCGCATCCGGAGCCTGAGCTCCGCAATGGGAGAGGCCACAACAGTGAGAGGCCCGCGTACCGCAAAAAAAAAAAAAAAAAAAAAAAAAAAAAAAAAAGAACAATTGGTTATGAGATTAATGCTCATTATCAATAAATGATGCACTCCAAACCATGGTAAACTTTTAAATTCATCTTTCCCATCCATGTGATGTATCCTGCAACACTGCTCTAAGGGAGAAGTGCTCTATTTTCTGGTATTTCCATAATTCAAACATTTGTACACTGCCATGGAGAAATTACCAAAGGCAGAAATCTTAATGAGAATCTTTAAGTCTTGCAAACCACGAAGAAGACACGAGCTAATTATTTACAAGTCTATGTATCTGAAGACTTGAAAGCTTCATAACTTGACTTAGATGGTACTGCAAGGCAAATGCTCTCAGACAGAGAGGGGCAGGCCTATCCCCTCCTCCTAACACAGCCCAATTTGGTTAGGTCCTACAGTGCTCAGGATTTCCTCCTCCCATCTCTCTGTCTACTAATGCCCACCTATAATACCCTAATCTTCCTCCCTCCATTCCCTTAGCGGTACACTGAAGCAGGTATAACACTTAAAGATCAGTTTAATTTCTTCAAGTATGCAAAAAGTAAAACATAATTATTATATACATGTAGTAATAGTGAGAAACAATAGGAATTTAGTGGGAAAAAATCTGTTATTAAAATATTTAATAATGAATACTCTGAGAGCCAGTTTAATCATGTGGAATATGGAAATGAAAATAAAAAGGTTAGTCACCAAATTTCAAATATCAGAAGGGGACAGGGAGCAGCAGTGGTTTCCTAATTGTTTTATTTGATTAGTTACATTGCTCAATAAATATTTGTTGAATGAGTTTCTGAGAATCTATGGTCCCATGAAATTCTATGTAAAATGTTGCATCTTTCTTAAAACTTAAAGCAGCCTACTTGCTTAGTTTGTGTATTTATCTAAAATCCCTCTTTAACACTCAATACGACACCAGTGAATAAATCTAAAGGATGACTTCACCACAACAGTCTCTCAATGAGCATTAACTTAAATTCATTATTGCAGTCATTGAAAGAAATTACCACTTTTCTTTGTTTACTGGGGGAGTTTCAGTAAGGAAGATATACATATATATTCTTTAACAGATCTCAAAATGTTTCTTAGAATTTCAGCTGGACTTGATTGACAATCCTATAATTAACTGGCAATAAATCCTCCTATATCTGTAAGGTAGCTTGCAAGCTTTTTTTCTTTTACTTTTTTCAGGTTTGTCATCTCAACATCTGACATGTAGAGGTAAATGTAAAGGTTAGCCACTGGCCAAATCCTAGGTCCTGTGACCAAGTCCAGGAAGCCTTACATGCTGGCTGAGGGCACACTTCAGTAGGGCACTCCTCTCACTAACTTCTCTCAACATACCTACAGACAGCCATTATTATAATTGCCATTTTACAGATGAAGAACTGAGCTGGAGACAGGGGAACTAAGTCATGATCACTTTGGTTCCAGAACTCTCTCTCTCTCTGAAATCTTTCCTAAGTACTACTGCTTAGCACAACAGCTTCATGAGGGGTTTTTCTGGTGGAAGCAAGGAACAAAAATCGAACAAAATTGGAGGGAAATGAGTGTTTTCTGTGATGTTGAGAAAAGCTGTACAAGTGTGATGAGGCTTCTGGCACCCCTCAAATCTGCTGACCGACCCTGAGAGCCCACCTTGAACACCCTGCCTTCTTTGAAGCCTTCCTATATGCTTCTCCCTCTGTCCTCCTCCGCAGCACTCTGGAGATGCCCCTGTTTTAGGACATGACATGAGAAACATTCAGGGGAGGAGGGAAGAAGGAAAGGAGAGAGCAAGTAATAGCTACAGGGTAAGTGGGGTCGAAGGAGAAGTTTTTAAACTACTGATGTCTAAAATCAACAAAGTAAAAATTGCTGCTGTGTTCTGTGGAACAGCAGTGACTGACTTATATGTCCATCATTGATCCATACAATTATTCATTCAGTCAACACTGAATGACTACTTACTGTCTTCCAGGAAGTGGGATTTAAAAGAAAAAGTAAGACTCAGGAGAGAAGTAACCTGAGTTTCTGGCATTCAATCCCCCTCCAAACATTCAAATGCACACTGAAGGGGAGCAGAATAAGCCACCCCAAAATGTGCCACTTTGGCATGTAGATTGTTTTTAGCTGAAGGCAATTAAGACCCAGGAGACTCAGGAAAAGCTTTTTACCTTTCCCTTAACAGCCTAAAAGAATTTAGACAGGAGGCCTATGCCAGGAAGAGAGCAAATAGTAAAGATAACTTTTTATATCAGACTTATCTGCATGGAATGGCAAACATTTGTTTACCAGATATTTGCTCTCCTCATCTTCCTGTGAATTGTCTTCCTTCCCTTTGAAGCCCCAGACCCCTACCCTCTTTCTCCTTAGCTCAGGATGGTATATAAGCCTCAATTGCCTGACTTCCCTTGAGTATCTCACATCTTTGTGGGACTCCATACAAATGAAATTAAATTTGTTTTTCTCCTGTTAATCTGTCTTACGTCAATTTAATTATTATGCTGGCCAAAGAACCTAAAAGGGAAGAAGGGAAAATGTTTCCTGTCCACACCCAATTACCCCAAAAGGTTCACACACTGAACACATACCCACAAATGCTCGCCTGTCATCTTTTCCCCTTGGACCATTTAAGTAATTTTCAGAGTTGTGACACTCTGACCTAAATGGCTTCAGCCTGCCATCTTCTACAGGTCTTTCTTCTCCTACGTAACCACAGTGCCATTATCTTGCCTAAGAAAATTAGAAATGATTGTCAATTACCCAAAAAAGTTCTCCTATAACTTTTGTTTTACACTCAGCAATTATTTGCTGAATGAATGTAGTCCTTTTTCTGTAGTACCATGCCCCAAATAAGTGCCTGAGTCACATAACTAGCAATACAGTAACAATGGATTAACATGGCTGAGGTTTTATCACCTCTCCAATTCTAATAAGGTACACAGAGACCTATGATCGTAGCACCTGTTTACTGTTATGGTTCCTCAAGAGATTAGCTAACAAGAAACAAATCAAACAAACTTTGCAACTGACAACTCAACACATCCTGCCAATCTTCCAACACTAAAACCAGAAAATAAATTACTAGCAATTTCTATCTTGCTATTTTTAATTTCTCATAAGTCTCTTTTTAAATTTCAATTGCTTTGGATTTTCTTTTACATAAGTCAATATTTAACACTATTTTAATAAAATCTCACTTTCCAGTGAATTTTTAGTAGAATGTTCATTATTTCTCTGATTAAAAAACAATCTATTATCTTACCCATCCATAAGCAGTACTTCGCTCATGCTCCTGAGTAACATCAGCTACATAGGCAAATATCACAGAGAACGTGACTGAGAAGACTCCAGACATGGAAATCATTGCAAAATACCACCTATAAAAAGATTATTTTAAACACCCATGAGAGAGGTAGTGTATACACACTTTTATAACCAAAGCCAAAGATATCATGTAAAGACTATAAATAAATTTTAAAAATACATGTATATTTAAAGATATAGAGGACAACTAATAAAATTATAATCAAGAAGGAGAGGAAGGAGAAACATACTAATTTTGTCATTGTTCAAGGGGTTTCAGTAAATGCAGTTTAAAAAAAATGAAAGAGTAAGGGTATGCAGTAAAGTTATACTCTTAAAGGTAGCCAGAACAGAAATTAAAACTTTCTAAACTTCCTAGCTTTAGCTAAGAATAACACATATACACAAAAGCAGGAAGTATTTTAAAAATTAATGTAATTAAGACAAAAAATTTCTATCACATGCATAGATGCTTAAAACATCTAGTTAAAATATTAGCAAACAGAATCTCACAGAACAAAAAGCAGGGTTTAATCCTAGGATGTAAGGATGTTTCAATATTAGAAATCTATTAATATGATTCATCACGCTGGTAGATCTAAGAAGAAAATTCAAATGATCTCCACTGATGCAAAAGGCATCAAATAAAATTTGACACTCAACCTTGATTTTAAAAAAGAAAATCTCTAAATAAAATAGGAACAAGTATTTTTAAACCCAAAAGGTAGCTTGATACTCAATGATGAAACATTATATTTCCTTCATATATATGAGGTAGATAGGTCCTAGACAGGTCCATAATCATTACTTTTATTTAACATTATTCATTAGTCCACACAAGTAGCAGAAGCAGCAGCATGAAAACTAGAAGAGGTAAAATCATTTAAAGATCTGAAGAAAATAATTTTAAGGTATTGAGAGGACATTAAAAAAAAACCCTAATTCATCAGAAAAGCATGACTTGTTCTTGGACAGAAAGACTCAATACCAGAAAGTATTTTATAAAAATTCATCTGGTAGGAAATAAAATGATTCATTATAGATAGCCAACACATTTGGAACATGACAAATGTTGACCTAAAATTCCTAACAAATAATCAAATGAGAGTATTTTCACATGCGCACCCCCCTCCAAAACTATTAATTGCATTTTTTTAAAAACCCCAAAAAACTGAAACACAAAAACCCTCCATTCTAAAGTATGTTCTTCACATAGGAATAGCATCTCAGCACAGGAATTTTGGCCAAAATACCATCCTCTGTACTCCAGAAAAACTAAGTTACTGCTCAGATGCAAATTCCAACCCATTTTTATTAACTAAATAGCCTTGGTTACATGCTAACTATTCTCTCCTTATTTATCATGAAAAAATGAGATCAAATTAAAATTCACATTATGATTTAGAATAGGCTATTTATTGGTCTTAATACAGTACACACAAAAGTGACTCCTGCCTTTTGATATAAACTATGTTCACGTCAGTGCCCTAGAGCAATGAGCTGACAAAAACAACACATTTTCAAAGTCAAATGAGCCACAATTGAGTGAGTACAGGGACTGTCTGCCCCCTCCCAGGACCCAATCTTGTAACTTAGATCTAATGGCAACAATAGCTGCCCTTAGAGACATCTTTTCTTTCTATTTCTTCACCTAAGTGAAGAACTTAGGTGGGCATGATGGCAACTGCCTACTAGCTTTCAGTATTACTGAAGAGTTCAAATGAAAACACAGATACAACTGTTTTGCAAAGGTTAAAAAGCACACTGCAGGTGTACTGTCCACATGTGACCCAAAACAGACAGTCATGATGGAGGACCTAGCCACTCACCATGGACTAATCCTCATCAGTGGAATTGGGAAGCAGGTGAAGAAGACAGTGCCGAGGAGAAAGGGCTTCCTTCCCCACACATCAGACAGCGCACCTATGAGTGGGGCGCTCAGAAAAGAGAGCAGGCCCTGGAGAAGAAAGCAGAAGCAAAGGTCAGATTTATAATGTGATCCCCCAACTACTTGTAATTCTTATTTTCTAAATGCATTTCTAAATGCTCCAATTCATTTCAGTGGCTCCAAAACAGAGTAATTTAAAACATTAAATATAACCTGTCATTAAAAAAAAAATCTTAACAAAATTTTTAAGCGTGCTGTTTGAGAGGGAAGAAAGGGATAAGAGCTCGTTTTCTGGGAGAAACTGGAAAAGAGAGGTGATGTAAAATATATACACCCACAGTTGGCCCATAACGTGAACACACACCAAGTGTATGGAAAGAAGCCAGACACTTAATTCATTTTAATAAATATGTATAGCATATCTATCACGTGCAAAGCTCTGAATTAACTGGTGAAGTGAAGACACTCAAATGAATACACACCTTCTGCTCTCAAAGGGTAAACTAATAGGGATAGCAGGATAAGTATGCATATACTAAATGTCCATAAGAAAAGCAGATTTTCTTGCCATCAAATTTAAAGTTCCATTTGCCTGGTGAACTTAGGACAGAGATAATGCAAGTTGCATAAGATCTGAAAAAAGAGTTGAGGCTAAGGGGAAGCAAGAACACCACACATAAGCAAAGGAAGTAAAGAAACTCACATTTACCACTTCCTCACAATTTGCCAGTCACTCTGCTGGCTGGCCACTTCCATATCTATTTCCTTTTTGAAATCAGGGCCCTTTGAGGTGGCCACAGGTTTGCCTCTCAGACCCTGTTGGTGCTATCATCCTCCCTTTACATGCTCTGTCTGCACACATGGCCACCACCACCTACATTATGAACAGCTTTGCAATCTCTCTTCTGAGCTCTGTGCCTACAGCCAAATGGACTTCCCTATTTCGACATTTAACATGCACACTGTTCCCTATAAACCTGACCAAACACCCACACTTCCCATCTTTGCTAAGAAGCTGTCCAAAGCTTTCCCATCATCCCTCCACTCCCCAAGGCAATTTTTCAGACCATTCTCTTGTAATGATTTCTCTTTATCCATCCCCTTCCGTGTGACACTCTTCAGCATTTCTTGCCTGGATTTAAATAAAACTGCTTTCTAACTGCTTCCTGCCCCTGGTCTTAGTTCCCTCCAATCTGTCCTCCACATACCCCCAAGAGAACCTTGATGAGCTGCAGACTTCCGTTCTTTGATCCTTTGTTTAAAACTCTCCACTGTGCAGAGTTGAAATTCTTTAGCAGGTATTTAATAGGTGAAATAATGAGTGTCTGAACTTTGCTTTTAAATACTACAAATAGAAACTAGGTGATAAGTACATGGGCATTTATTACATTATTCTCTCCTTTTGTGTATTTGAATTTTCATGAAACATTTAACAAATTCCTCAGCATAGCATACAGACAGAACACTCCAACATCTAGCACCTAACACACATCCTCTATGCTTTATCTATATACAATACTTCTTAGCTTTCTGAACATATACAATACCATGTTCCTTTGTGCCAATAGGCATTGCAAAGGCCCTTGTTGTGCCTGTATGCTTCCCACACTTGGACCTGGTAAACTACTAGTCATTCTTCTCAACTCCGAGCAAGGAGCACCTCTTCCTCTATTTTCTTAGCTGCTCAAACAGAATTAATCACACTGGTTTTTGAGGGGTGCAAAACAAACAACCCTCCCCCCCAACCTGGTACATATTGCTTCTATTATAACCGTAACACTCTATTACAATTACTTGTTATTTGTCTATCTTCTCTACTGGATTAGAAATTGAGATTAAGGTCAGAGGAATGGTTTCTTTCCTTCTCTGTACCCTTGATGCCTATCACAGGGTCTGGCAATAAGGACTTTCAAAGAGGTTTGGTAAACTGAATAGAACTTTTAAGAGCAAATCAACTCACAGTAGTTTCCAAGGTCACATGGTTGAGAAGAAAAAGAACAGGATTCTAATCCCTTATCAGCCACTAGTAAACTGATGTAAGGGGAGGTGAGAGAAGACTCAATGGAGGGCAGGCAAGTTGAGGAGAAAAGCATTTTGGCTCCTCTGAAATAAAATATTAACCCTACCCAGGCATCAAACCTTGTAATTTATAAGCCACAGTGGATTTCCAGGGCATTTGGTCTGTTCTTGCATCAAGACAGTTAAATGATCTCCTTTAACTAAGAGCTAAATGACTGCAGAAGCAGGGCTTGAATTCACGACTTGCAACTATCAGCTTCATAAATTTTAGAAACGAAAATCTTTTACGTTGCTTTAAAATTATCTAAAAATATCAGGGCTTCCCTGGTGGCACAGTGGTTGAGAATCTGCCTGCCAATGCAGGGGACACTGGTCCAAGCCCTGGTATGGGAAGATCCCACATGCCGCGGAGCAACTAGGCCCGTGAGCCACAATTACTGAGCCTGCGCGTCTGGAGCCTGCGTTCCGCAACAAGAGAGGCCACGAGAGTGAGAGGCCCGCACACCGTGATGAAGAGTGGCCCCCACTTGCCGCAACTAGAGAAAGCCCTCGCACAGAAACGAAGACCTAACACAGCCATAAATAAATAAATTAATTAATTAAAATTTAAAAATAATAAATGCCTGAGTTCTTGGCATATCAAATACCAGTTCAGTATAGAACTGGTCAAGAAAAATACGTAAAGAAATTTAAGAAGACAAGGCAGTAGAAGTAACAACCACCACAAAAACAGTAACAAAAACTCTAAACACAAAGAAAACCCTGGAAAACTTTTTGGACAGTTCTGATTTTAGATTTCATACAATGCTTTAAGATATGGAATGCATGCCATTAAAACAAAGGATATGAGAAGGCCAAGAACTGAAGTTTTATTTAAAATAATGTAGTCTTTACAGATAAAAGATACTGCTATCTAGATTCTGGATTTAAGTTGTAATTTAATCTATTCATTAAATAATTATTATTTAAATAAAATTCTCAGTGACAACAGATGTTGAAAATACCCTCTGGGAGAACCTACATTTTTATTAAGATGCTAAAATTCAATCTAATAAATACTTGCCTCTTTGGAAAACTTGTATTTCTTAAAAATCAAAGACTTTCTTCTGTCCCAGAGTTATTTCTTCACTACCCAATCTAGCCCTAGATCCTATCAGGCCACATTATTACAACAGTAGATTAAGAAGAATATTTGTACCTTGATTAGGCAAGTACTTCATCAGTCCTAAAGATGCAGAGCACAATTTGCAAATGAGAACAAAATGTTTAAAAATTAAAACCAGACTGACATCAAGGCCCTAGCCTTTAACACAAATACAGTTGATTCTCATTATTCACAGAATTAGAGAACACAGAACCATTGTTGATAGAGGAAACACAAGGTTGGGTTCCTGCAAGCCTCTGGTCACATAGTTTCATTAACTGATCAACACATAACATCGATTAATGTGTGTTTCAGTTTAAAGATGCCTTATTTAATGTGTATATTGTTGATTTACTAACAATGAAGTTTCAGCTGACAGCCCTATGACTCATATCTGAATGAGGCTTATCTAACACAGTATTTTCTCCATAAGGTACATCAAGGCCCTCCTGCATTTAGAAATACTTGACAACACTTTGGCACTACACTTGGGGCCATTTTAAACAGAGAAATTGTCAACAAAAGGAACAAAAATGCAAAATATATGGCATTACATGGACTGCAAAAAGGACATGTTTATAGTATGAGACCTGAAACGAGAAGAGAGAATGTCCCCTTGTTCAACCTCAGCTGGAAACTCGCAGTTGGGCAACTCAAATTCCCTCCTTATGCCACACATAAATGAACATGAAAGCACTGTATTGATTTGGGGGTTACAAATAAATTTAGCGAGTAGGCAGATCTGCAAATATGAAATCCGGGAAAAATGAGGACCAAATGTACTAAGCCATGCTATCGTGGCCCAACGAATACTGGATAAAACATGGTGTGTAGGAGCCTAGGTGTGCATGGCAAAATTAAGAACAGTTAATATGTCACTTTTGTAAATTAGCTTCCCAGTCCAACAGGTTTTTAAGGTGGCATAATTAATTGGCCAGTAATTCTGACATGGCCTTACAGGCTCTAATTTGACAAAACAGCAATTAAAGCTTATTGTTCAATTAAATACAATTATCCAATAAACTTTTTAAAGCATAAAAAGAATAGCAAATACAACTCATCTGAAGCAAAAGTGCATGAATTTTATACTTTATATAGCCATCATAAAGGTTTTAAGCGTAAGTTTTCCTTAACATGCAGTTGGCAAACATTTGACTAAAATAATTGGGTCAATACCCTTGACAAGTTTTAAAACTAAAAATTTTTTTTGTTTTCCTTCAAATATTTTAATTAACTTTACAACTGAGTTTGAGGGGGCAATGGTACCACCAATGAAGAATACAGTTATTTAACTACTTCTGAAAATTTTCATTTTTCCATGAAAACTTCGCATCTTATGACAACTTTTCAGTATCCTTTATAAGCCGCAAGGAACCTGCAACATATAGACATAGTTTACTCCAAAATTATATTCATTCACTTTGATTTTTCATACAGTATTTTACTAATAATGACTTTTATCTCTTTCACTTCTTAAAAGGACATCAAAGAGAAAATTTCACACTAATGGAATTGTGGGTTTTATTTACATAACTGACAAATGCAAATCCTTTCACATAAAAAAACCCTACTAAAACAGGGGTCACCTTTCAGACCTAGGACCCAGTAAGACCCTGTACAGTACACAGCTTCCCTTCCCAGGCTGCATAACAATCAGTTTAATAGTGCAAATGGAAATATGATCCACAAAATGACTTTAGTTCAACTGAAGTCCGGGAAAGGGAATTTGTGAAGCATGAAGGTCTAAGAACAGCTGGTAATCCTGAGACTTCAAGGAAAGAACAATATGGACAAGAGGGCTGGAGTGTTTTCTTTTGATCAGGGGAGAAAAGGGGATTGATGTAGGGAAGATTCACTGAAAGCAGAAAGAAAAGCATATGAAAGTGCAATTAAATTTAATTAAATTATAAAGAAACAGACTGTTTGTCACAGGCTTTCCCTTAATCTTAGAAGTAGTAGGGCCATTACTTCAAATTGATTACAAGAAAGAATAACAGCTAGTATTCCTATATGCCAAACTGTTCTATGCCTTTCACACAAATGTCTTACCTTCTGAGATGGGTACTATTAGGGTAAGTAGGCTAAGGCTCAGGGCTCATAAGGCAGTAGAAGCAGGATTCAGCTTAGGTGTGAGGTGGCTCTAGGACCTGAGACTAACCCATAAGACCATAATTCAAACCAATTATTACACCTTTTTGTTTTTTACTGACATTTTAGTGTCTCTATCCTGAAGCATATAAAGTACTAGACTTATCTACTTGTGAATTCTCTTAAACATGTTTTAATAAATGGATAAATTAGCAGATTGTTATAAAAACTATTTAAAATTTATGAAGTCATCTCTCTCAAGTAGGTTGCTTTAACAATTTTATTTACAGATAATTAAAAGGATAGTCTTTATCCAAGTTCCTGTCCCAATTAAGCAAGAATTACTGTGTGTGTGTGTGTGTGTGTGTGTGTGTGTGTGTGTGTGTGTGTGTGTGTGTGTGTATGCAAAGCACTTCGGTACTTAGTAATCCTAAAGAGTAGCTATAAGAGGACTTTAAAGGTATCTTGTTTTTTATTTTTATTTTTTTTAATTCTTAGAAACATCAGCCAACAGTTTGTGTGCTTATGCTATGCGCTGCTTCATAATTTAGTTCATTAAATAGCAGGATGAGACAGCTCAGCAGCAATTCCTAGGATTAGAGAAACTCTTGACATATTAAATGTACCCGGATGAGTGTCCTGGTAGATCTACATGGCCATCTCCTTGATCAGACTTGACCATCAAGTCTAGACTAAGAAGCACTGCATGTGAACTTCTGTGGCCGAGCCCTGGGATGGACTGCTGGGTCTTCTACTTTTTCGCCTTTCCCACCCCTTGCTGTGAAGTCAAAGCTAGACAAGATGAAAGCTGCATGCTACAGAGGCATCTTCTTCATATCAATTGATTCAGGTGTAAATCAACCCTGGGCATCTGGCCCACTTAGTTTTAGTCTGGGACACTGATGAAGATATCTAGTTTTGTATTAAATATAAAACATGCTACAGAAGGAAGCTTCAAGAAGTTTCAAGGTAGACATTGGGCAATCAGACCAGCTGGTCTTCATGAAAAAATGATTACAGTCACTCTACCTGCTCATGTTAACCAGCAGTAATACCTAGACTTCATCTACTAAGTCAAACCACAGCATCTCAGTCTGGTTATACTTATAATACTTTAGTGGTTAATTTTATGTGTCAGTTTGGCTAGGCTATAGTACCGAGTTACTTAATCAAATACTAGTATGGGTGTTGCTGTGACAGTATTTTGTAGATGTGGTCTAACATCTACAATCAGTTGGCTTTAAAGTAAAGGGTATTACCCTCAATAATATGAAAGTCTTGTTTCATCAGCTGAAGGCCTTAAGAGCAAAATCTGAGGTTTCCAGTAGAAGAATTCTGCCTCAGGACTGTAGCATTAACTCCTGCTTGAGTTTCCAGCCTGCCAACCTGCTCTACATATATCAGACTTGCCAGCCCCACAATCATGTGAGCCAATTCCTTAAAATAAATCTCTTTATATATATTCTATTGGTCTTATTTCTCTGGAGAACGCTAACACAACTTCTTATTGCTAGTCACATAACAATGTCTACCATATGTTTTAATTCCATAAAAATAAAAACTGCTATTGAAAAATGTTTGGAGAGTAGGACTATCAAAATCTAAGAGGGATCAAGTGTGAGTTTTTCCCTTTATAATTGTTAAGATGAACAGGTACTTAAACTAATAATCATTAAAATGAGGGGATCATCATAAAATGAAGTACATCATTTAAAAATAAAGAACTGAACAATCCTCATTAGAAAAATAAACAATAAACGAAGAAATTGAAGGCACTTCATAAAAGTAGCCAGCAAATAATGTAAAAATACCCAACCTCACTTGAACTCAAAGAAATAAAATTATATTGAGACATCATTTTCAAGCTTATCAGCTTAGTGAAGATCTGAAAAGTAATACTTGTATTAGAGCATGGTGAAACAGATACACACACTGTTGATGGACGTGTGAAATGGCACAACTGCTCTAGGAGATAATGTGGTACTATATATTCAAGATCTTTTAAAATGCCCAAACTTTTCTACTCACTAGTTATACCTTTACAACTCTATTTTTTGGGGGAAACAATAAAAAATGTAAAGATTTATTTTAAAAAATTTGTTACAGAATTATCTTCAGTAGTTTGAAATTAGAAACCACTTATACAGGGAAATGGATAAATTATGGCATATTCATACAATAGAATAGTATACGTATAACCACTTCAAATACAGGCAGTTTTTGCTTTGCATGGTAGTACAGGACTGAAAAAAAATGTGCAAGCTGAAACCATGTAAAGTGATTTTAATCAATGGGAAAAACGGATTTATTCTACGACATTTAGGAATTTTTGTCAGAACACTGAAAACTCTTTTACTGTCAGTTATACATGTTTAGTGAAATGAAAAAAATAGTAAAACTATCAATAGTATTTATTTAGTACACTGTAATTTAAAGAATTGAAGTGTTTTATTTCTTTGTAAAAAACTTATCAAGAGTCATTTGAACAGTGCTTGTCTTCTTTGTAAGGCATATAATGTATGATGCACAGTATCTTCTTTGCTTCGGAAAACTGTCACATGCCTTTTTAAGTTTGGATCAGCTTCCAACATTTATCCTTTATGCTTTCAGTGTCATGCAATACCATCTCTGAGAGCTCTTTTATTTTATTTTTTTAAACATCTTTATTGGAGTATAATTGCTTTACAATAGTGTGTTAGCTTCTGCTTTATAACAAAGTGAATCAGTTATACATATACATATGGCCCCATATCTCTTCCCTCGTGCGTCTCCCTCCCTCCCACCCTCCCTATCCCACCCCTCCAGGTGGTCACAAAGCACCGAGCTGATCTCCCTGTGCTATGTGGCTGCTTCGCACTAGCTAGCTATTTTACGTTTGGTAGTGTATATAAGTCCAAGCTTTTTGCTGGCATCACTTCCTCTGGGACATCTTTATCCTTTTCATCACAACCATTTTCCTCATTTATGCTGATAAGTTTATCTTCACTAAGGTCCTTTGGCTACACATCTAGAGTCTCTCCAACCAGCTGGTTCTTCTATAATTCCTCTGAGGTTCTATATGAATTCCACTTCCAGCATTATCATTATTTATTTCTTTACTGCATTCTCATCCTTGTTGGCCAATTCCTTCTTTCGATGATCCATTTTTGTAAACTGTCATGTGGGTTTCTCACTGGATCAAGGAGGCAACACAATGGCATGTTTTACTGTATGTGCATGAACTAAGATGCACAGTGACCGGTCACCAACACTTTGAAATGTGTGACTGCTATGATGTGCATCTGTTATTTATGTAGTGTTTTGTGGACTGAGGAGTTAGCAGCAGTTTGTATTTTATGCAGCTACTCATTTAATACACCAGATAACGGAATTCTGAATTGTGCTGAATTGGGAGACTCATGTTATATAACCGAACTGTGGTAACTGAAATTTGTGCATGTTGGAACATGCAAGAGGGGGCTGCCTGTATTTTATGTAGTTTTAATGTTATGGGGAAATTACTATGATATAATTAGTGACCGCTGATACAAGAAAAAAAAGATACACAGTTAAAGTCTTTGAGTAAGCTGGATCTTGACTATATAAAAATGCATAGAAAAAGACTGGAAAGAAATGTTATTTCAAGAGTATTTACTTAGTGCCTACCATGTGCCAAGAACTGTTCTAGGTGCTGGGGACAGCAATGAGCAAAGTGGACAAAAATTCATGTCTTTAAGAAACCTCCAGTCTAAAAGAGGAGGGGTGATGAGAACACATAATAACAAGATAAGATAAAGCAAAATATACAGCATGCCAGAGGTAAGATAATGCTTTGAAGAAAAAGAAGACAAGGGGGATTGGGAGTGATGAGAATTGGACACATTATTCAAGATGGTAGTCAGTGAAGGCTTCACTGATAAATGACATCTGGGTGAAGAGCTGAGGGGTTAAGGAGTGAAGCCTGCCAAAATCTGGGAAAAGCAAGCAGAAAAAACAGTACCTGCAAAGCCCTCAGGCAAGCACTGGCTGAGGAAGCTGTGGCTGCAGCAAGGGCAGCAGGAAGGGGAAGAGAGAACAGGGATGACACCAAAGGAGAAAACGGGGTGTGGGTGGGGTTGATTAAGAAGAGTGCCACAAACTGGCTTATATTTTATCATGATCTCTACTGAAAGGGGACCAGGTACTGTTTTGATTATAGTTCTATTTTGAAGGTAGAATCACAGAACTTGCTGATGGATTGGGTTTGGGATATGGAAGAGAAAGAAGGAATTCAAGAATTCAAGGAATTTTGGCATGAGCAAGAATGGCATGACCAGTAACTGATATGAGGAAGACTTGTGGGTTGGTCAGGCTGGAGGGGAAGACCAGGATCTTAGTTTTGGAGCTGTTAACTTTGAGATACTTATTAGATACTTATTAGGCAAGGAAATAGAGATGTCAATTAGGCAACTGGATAGACAAGTCTGAAGTTCCGGCCCAAGGTTGAGGAAGATATTTATTTGAGAGTTGAAAGTGAGTAAGTCTGACGATACCACCAAGGGAGTAAGTGTAGAGATAAAAGAAATTGTTGTCCATGGCTTCAGCCAACCATCTGTCAGAAGTCTAGGAGATGAGGAACATATATTACTTGTCAGAAACAGGGTTAAGAAAGAAGTTAATTTAAAAACATAATTAAAAAAAACCTCAAGTTACCATATGACCCAGCATTTCTACTCCTAAGTATGTACCTAGGATGAAGTGAAAACATATGTCCACATGAAAACCTGTACACAAATGTTCACAGCAGCATTAGTCACAATAATCAAAAACTAGAAACAGGGCTTCCCTGGTGGTGCAGTGGTTGAGAGTCCGCCTGCCGATGCAGGGGACACGGGTTTGTGCCCCGGTCTGGGAAGATCCTACATGCCATGGAGTGGCTGGGCCCGTGAGCCATGGCCACTGAGCCTGCGCATCCGGAGCCTGTGCTCCGCAACGGGAGAGGCCACAGCAGTGAGAGGGCCGTGTACCGCAAAAACAAACAAACAAACAAACAAAAAACTAGAAACAACCCCAAATATCTATCAACTGATAAATGGATAAACTGTGGTATATCCATACAGTAAAATATTATTTCGCCATAAAAAGAATGAAGTACTAATACGTGCTACAACACAGGTGAACCTTGAAAACATTATAAGTGAGGGAAGCCAGTCACAAAAGAACATATTGTATGACTCTATTTACATGAAATGTCCAGAAGAGAGAAATCTATAGAGACAGAAGGTAGATTTGTGCTTGCTTAACACTGAAGAGGTTAAAGGGAAATGAGAAATGACTACTAATCGGTACAGGATTTCTTTCAGGGGCAATGAAAATGTTCTAAAATTGTGTGCTGATGGCTGCACAACTTTGTGAATATATTAAAAACCACTGAATATACAATTTAAGTGGGTGACTTGCATGATAGGTGAATTATATCTCAATAAAGCTGCTGCAAAAACCAAAACCAAAACCAAAACCAAACAAACAACTCCAAAACTAAAACTGGAGAATTCACAAAACAGAACTGGTTACTCTTGCATCCTTTACTGATGCTCACCCCAAATCTAAACCTTCTCTTCCATGCATTATGATAGTAAACTTACAAAGTAAAAGTTAACTGTAGAAAATCTACAAAGATAAACAAAATACATAAAGAAGAAAATTAAAAATCATCCATAAATCCACATACTTTCAAACTTCAGGTTTGAAATCATTTTTTCCCCCTGCTTATTTACATTTATTTTGGTCAAAACACACTTGAAACCATACTGTATAGCTGTATATCCTTTTTGTTTCACACATTACATGGTGTTCTTCAAAAACATGTTCTTTATATGCCTGTATTACATCATATGGCTATACCACAACTTTTTTTTTTTTTTTTTTTTTTGCGGTATACGGGCCTCTCACTGTTGTGGCCTCTCCCATTGCGGAGCACAGGCTCCGGATGCACAGGCTCAGCGGCCCTGGATCATGGGCCCAGCCGCTCTGCGGCATGTGGGATCTTCCCGGACCGGAGCACAAACCCGTGTCCCCTGCATTGGCAGGCGGACTCTCAACCACTGCACCACCAGGGAAGCCCCCACAACATATTTATTCTTTTAATTTTAAGGCATTTAAAAAGTTTCTATGTTTACTATTACAAATAGCCCTTTACCCAAACCTCTGAATAACTCTATTTGATAAGAACAACTTTCTAGAAATGGAATTACTTTGTTAAAACATGTGAATATTTTTAACTATTAAAATACTGCCTTCCAGAAGAGGTATATTTATCCTGTCATCAACAGTGCACGGGGACCCAATTTACCACAAACTGAAGTAGTTCTTGTCAGTTTAAGATTTTTTCCAGTGTGTATGTAAAAATATTATCTCATTTAATTTGGGACTTACTGTTTATTAGTGATAAACTTATTTTCACACTGACATCTTTTGCAAACTGCCAAGTTACACACTTCTTTGCCCTTCTGGGATATCAGTCATTTTCCTATTGTTTTACTTTGTGAGTGCTTTTATGCATTCCTCCTTCTATTACCAATAACATTTTGTCATTTGTATTTTCAGTTTGATGATGGTAGCTTTGACTTACTAAAGTTAAAATATTGATGTAAATGACTCAATTTTTCCCTTTATGAATTCTTTTTCTAAAAAAAGAAAATCTTTCCCAAACTGGTAAGAAAAATGGTCACCAAGATTTCCTTCTAATAGTTTTTGCTTTTTATGTACTCTTCTTTGCAACATTTACTGAGTATTTAGCACATGAATGAAGGTACTATGCTAATAGCTTTACATCTACTAGCTCATTTAATCCTCATAATCACCCTACTAGAGGTTTTTTATCTTTCTCATTACTTCATAATGAAGGGGAGATTAAATTATATGACTAAGGTAACAGTTAATAAGATGTAGACAGAGATTTAAAGTTAAAGCAATCCAAAGCCATATTCATGCCACTGTGTGCATATCCATATTAAGATACCTTAATAGAGCTGTGCTTTGCTGTTGCGTTCTCTTATTATATCCCCACCCCAGAAACAACAGCCAACTATTAAAGTATATAACTCCTTACTTAAGTTCAATAAATTGAAGTTCAATAGTCATTGAAGGTTAAATAAGTTCTTGTCCACACCCTTGAATCAAATACTTTTTGTTCTATGGTTTTTTAGAATATTGTGGATGTCTCTAAGTGAAAGTGTAATAAGCATGCCACTTGACTTTAGGGTGCAGACCTAACTGGTTTTACTTAGCAGAACCAGACTAAAACACATTTTATTAGCTCCACAAGACAAAAGAAAAAGATCCATGGTAACTTCCACAAGAATCTACTGTAAGGATAAGCTTATGTTGTATTTTTAATCAATGCCCTCTCTCATTTATTTAGTTTTTCTTTTTATCATGTAGTTAAAAACTGCTCACAAACTGGTGCTTAAATGAACACACACCAGATTCTTGATAATATTCCTCCGCTCAATGAGTATTAAAAAGTTCTTGTTTTACTTTGTTTAAATTGCCCTGGTTTACTTATGTTATTATTGTAAGCATTCTCAAAATGCTTTTTGAAAATAGGCAAAGAATAAATAGTATTTATGACAATTAATGCTGCTCAAAGCTATGAATTCAGCAAATTACTAGGGTATAATTTTAAGTGTGCTGTTCAGCACAAAGTAAAATTAAGTAGGTTGATATTATCTAAGTTGAAAAGGGCAAATTAGATGCTATACCCATATACTTTACTACAAATTGCGACCGGAACATAACATCATATTTTAACCCCTATTTATAAGCTTTTCTGACAAATATCACATTAAATTTAAACAATGAATTAAGGCTAATTAAGTCAAGTAGTTGAGAGCTCAGAAAGTTATGGCTAGAACACCAGCCTTGCCAAAAGACTATACATCCAACTAAATCCTGATTGCTCCTCTTCTTCAATCTCAAAGTCTATCTCAAAAGAAGATATTAATACTTGCCCATTTTATTCTGTTGATACAGCAAGTAAAAGTTCACATAGGGCTTCCCTGGTGGCGCAGTGGTTGAGAGTCCGCCTGCCGATGCAGGGGACACGGGTTCGTGCCCCGGTCTGGGAAGATCCCACATGCCGTGGAGCGGCTGGGCCCGTGAGCCATGGCTGCTGAGCCTGCGCGTCCGGAGCCTGTGCTCCGCAACGGGAGAGGCCACAACAGTGAGAGGCCCACGTACCGCAAAAAACAAAACAAAACAAACAAACAAACAAAAAAGTTCACATAATTATACCCTTCATATACTGCTCTGTACATGCTAATAAAAATAAAGTACTGTTCTTACCAGTGCCTTATGGATTTGGGTTATATTTTATTTTGACTTTGATAATCCAGCTAAAATTTTGATTTATAGAATTTACTAATGGTAACCATTTCCCTATGTTCTGCTTAAACTTCCAGAGGGGTTCCTGGCTTTGGTTCACTGTGAACCACACAGAAATTGTTCTTACCTTTACACCTTGAATGAGACCATTCATGAGGAATGTGTGTTGAGGAAATGTTTCATGCAGAACCTACAAAAAGCAAACAAACATCAAGAAAAATTCAAAAGCAAATTAAAGGGAATGATTTCTGCCTCTGTTAATGGCAGACTAGGTAAACAAAATAAACCCTGGAATGAAAAAATTTTAGGTAACAATGACTTATGAAAAGGTAACAAGATAGTGAGGCAGAAATCTAAATAAAGCAGTAACCTAAAAAGGTTATGCCCAACATTCAGTTGCTTTTGCTACAAAAGCATTTGTAGCAAAAATAAACTGTTAAATTGGCTACCCCTTCAACCACCTACAATTTTAAGTATGTACTACAAGCAGCTATACAAACTCAGGTATGAACCTGCAGCCCAGCTTCACGTCACCTATGAAGTCCAGGAAACCTCAAGCCTTAAATTTGGATTACAGTGATCCAGACTGGTAGCACCTCCAGATGTCTAGAAGAAAAATATCTAAAATCATTTCTGAAAAGGTTATCACCTAGGCTTCAAATCAACCGTATTGTGTATTTTTCAAATATAATGACAAGCACATAATCAAAGGTAATCAGATACAAAAGTAAATAAAACATCATGAACAGCAACAAGCAAACAAAACTACAAAACAGAAACAGACTCTCAAAGACCTCACATTTTGGGATTACTCAACAGACTTTAAAATTAGCATGTTTACTTTGTTGCAAGATATATAAAACAAGCTTGAAACTTTGTAGCAGATTAAAAGAACAAAAAGAAATTCTAGAAGAGAAAATATGCATTAACTTTAAATTAGAAACTCAATGGATATGTTTAACAAGATTAGACACAGCTTAAAGAGAATAACTGAACCGAAAAGTAGGTCAAAAGAAGTCATCCAGAATGCAGCATAGAGAGACAAAAAGACAGAATATAAGAGAAAAAGTAAGAGACACAGAGGGTCCAATAAGAAAGTCTGACAATTAAACTTGTCTAGTAATGAGAATGAGGCAGAGACAATATTTCTGGAGCCAATGGCTGAGAATGTACTAGAACCAATGACAGACATCAATGCAGAGATTAAAGCAGCCTAACAACTTTTAAGCAGTATAAAAAGAAATCCACATTCACAATTAAAATTATAGAGAACCAAAGAAAAATACCTATAAAGAGCCAGAGAAATACAGATTGCTTTCAAAAGAACAACAGTTAAGACTGTTTCATAATTGTAACAACTGAACCCAGACAAGGAGCATGCTATTCTATCATCAATATGAGAAAAACAAAACAAATGCCAACCTAAAATTCTATACCCAGTTAAAATGTCCTTTGAGGACAAAGGCAAATATAACATTTTTGACCTAGCAAAAACTAGGTTACTAACTTACAGTAATGAGTTTACTAACTTCTAGACCCCAATTAATAAAATATAAAAAATATACTTCCAGGAGAAGGAAAATAATCCAGATGTAATTAAGGTTCAAGATGCAAAACAGAATAAAGAGCAAAGAAAATGGTAAATATAAATGAACAGGGATGCTACAAAACAAAAATAATAGGTCTTATAGGTGTTATTTTCAATTATACAGAATTAAAATACTTAATAATATTAGCATAAATGAGGTAAATGACTATAAAGTGTTAAACTCATTTACCTCATTTATGCTAATATTATCCTAGATGAGAGTAAAGATATTAATATTAGACTTTGATAAGTTTGCATGTAATGCCATGGTAACAAAAATGACAGGAATAGAGTAGAATACTTCTAATATAATAGGAGAAAAATTAGCCTAACTATTCAATGCAAAAGAAGGCAAAAAGGAATAAAACGACAACTGAGAACTGTGGTACACAGAACAAAATAATGAGGTAACTGAATTCACGTAGACTTAATACACCAGTTAAAAGGCAAAAAGTATACCACTCTAAAACCAAATTTTAGACAGAAACTGAACCACAGCATTTGGAACCACAGGATCTCTTATACATTGCTGATAGAAATCTAAATTAGTATAATCACTTTGCAAAACAATTTAGCAAAATCTGGTTAAACTGAACTTTTGAATACCTATGATCCAGCAGTGTTTAACCACCAAAGAAAATCAAGCACGTGAACACCAGGACATGTACAAGCATGTTTATAGCAGCACTGTATAGACAATGGAACAACTGGAAACAAATGTTCACTACCAGGAGAACAGAAAAATAACTTGTGTTAAAAGTACATAATAGAAAAAAAAGCTTGAAGCCCCAGAAGACAACATGAACATTATACATGTTATATACCCTTTTTTAGAAGTTCAAAAATAGCCAGAATTAAATAACATAGATATATCTTTGTGTGTTTATATATATAATAATATGAGCTGAACTAGAAAATAATCAAGTAAATGATAAATAAATAAATTCAGAATTGTGGTTGTCTTTGTGGGGGAGGCAGGGAAAGGGATAGGCAAAGAGGACACAGATAGAAATAAATTGTTGTTGGGTTAAGCATGGGTTCACAGGTGTTCCAAACATCCTTAAAAAATATGTTATAGAAATAAATTTTAAAAACAAAGAAGGATAAAACATAAAATAAGGGGGGATGAATGTTTCATTACATGAGTGAAACAATGAAATCTATGTATCATGAAAAAAGAGTTATGATTAATCTAATTCTATGCACCTGAAGTCCTATAATTATAAAAAAGGGGGGCAGGATAGAGCAACTGTATTCTAACTTTAGACAGTTTATCTCCACAGGTTCTTCAAAAAATGAAATTAAAATGTATCCATAGAAAAATTACTTCCAATCTATCCCCTAACACATAATTTTTAAGGTTTAGAAAAAAATTGTCATCTAAGCTAATGGCATTTGGACTCTAATTCCTGTACTGAAAAAACAGAAAAGTAAATGAAGGACACCAAATATCTCAAGCAGAAAATCAAAGTTTTCAGAAAAATCTTCCCTAAATAACAAATTTCACAGGATACAGAGATACAGAAATTTTCTTTAAAGAAAAAGGAATACAAATCAATATTAGAACTGTTTAATAATTTGTCATATGCACCACCAAAATATGGTACAATAGCAAAACACCAGAGTCAGTATATTTTAAAAAAAGTTTCTCTGATCCTGGGTGTGCCAGTTATTTATCCATTGTCTCTTAGCCCCACTTTTTCCCTATTATACTGTCAGACCAAGGCTGAGAGCTTACAGATACTTTTCAAACTCCCCTTTGCCCATGGATTTCTTCACAGTTTTTGCCAGTGAGAAACAACAGGGTTGGGGTAGTGCTGGTGAACACTACACCAATAACTTCAGAGCTGTCTTCATTCTGTCAAAGGGGCAGCAATGCTTCTCCTCTGCTGCCCCCAGCTTCGTCCTCACCCTCCAGACCTCTGACCTCCCCTAAAACAATTCTACACTCAACATGACCCAAACATGCGTTCACTTATGCAGGTGATGCAATCTAGGAATAAGAGATAACCTCTTTAATTTGGCAAAACCATATCCATGTATGAATGACAGAACTTGGATTTACTGAACTGCACATTAAAATAAAGATCTAATGGAATTTCTGGCAGTATGAGAGAGTGTTTCTGGGTAATAGAGCCATGATGCACGAAGTTCCTCTAAAAATTTTCAATCTGTGCTTTTTAAAACTTTCCTACTTTTTCCTATTAAAAAAAAAGACAAAGAAATAGTAAAGTTTTATTAAACAAGTAAAACAAGTCAATAAATTTTTTTTTACAAAGCTAAGGACTAAACCTTCACAAAATAAAGCAGCTGAAAACAGCAATGTTCCAAACTTATGATAAATTCAAAAAAATTTAAAATAAAGTATATAATTTTGCTACAAAAGACAATAACTGTTACCATAATAAAGTAAACCTAATGATAAAAATATATTAAATATCTCAGATAAGATCAAAGCTTTCATTTTAAATCTTTCTATACTAAAAACTTCAGAAAGATATTACCTTTTTTCTTGAGAAGGAATACAGTAAACATAAAATACAATGGCATTTGCTTATCACTTAAAAAAAAATTTAGAAACTTCAGAGAACTGAACTGACTTCCAGTACAATGAAGCTAATAAATATCTGTGTGTATATATATGCATTACATTCAAACATACACACACATACAGCTGTTCTTCTCCACTTCTACCTAAAGTATCACTGATATGACAGAAAAAATATGAAACTAATTTATAGCATTCACTATTTACTTGGAAGAATAGTGAAACACTTCTGGATGATACAGAGCAGATGGGAAAACGCTGACAATGAACCCTAAACGAGTTGAAGAAAATAGTCACATGTTAAGGTGAAAAAGATCTTTGAAGTAAATTTTTCAGAATCCAAGGGAAAAAAAAAAACAAACAGAACTGGAGGAGGAGGAAGAACATCCATAACTGAATAAGTCATTAAAAGGTTACAAAATAAGCCCCTGGTATCTTGCTCTCAAAGCTGCTGACCTCTATATTTGTCCCCAAGATAACAATCACAAGCATAGTTCTCTGAAGTGGGGCTTGTAAGTGGGATACGTGCAGAACTGAATGGGGGTGGGATTCAAAGCTTATAGTTTCCCAGGTCACTTATGGCTGCCAAGAGTAGCACAAAGCCTTACAATCACTTGAGAAACGACTTCAGCACTATAGAGGAAATCCCAAAGCACCCAGACTTCCAGAACTCCTACAAGCAGTGCTTGCATTCAGTACTACAGAACAGGGATTTCCACCTGGGCTGGAGAATGACACTCTATAAGCTACGTGAGGTGTCTAGAACATGGGTGGCAAATTGGTAAAATGATACGCTTTCTGACTCATATTTTCCAAAGTGAGCTGACTGTCGTGTAGATTTCAGGAAATTTCACCAAACTCCATATGATTTGCTAGCATTTCATAGTAAGTCAGAAGATTTCAAAACATGGGGCCTGAACTGCCATGTCACCGACTGGCTAAGTAGATAGTGGCTGCTTCAGTAGAAAGAGCATGTATTCCACCGATAACACCAACCCATTCTTACCCCCACTTCTCACATTTACTACACTTGCGTAGCCCCAGAAGACGTTTGTTTTCACAATCCCTGACCTACCCCCTCATTTGTAAATATAAATATGTACAAAATTCAACAAAAGAATTTGAGAAAAACCACTGGAAGGCACAAAAAATAACACAGAAAGGAAAAGATAATCTACCTCACTGACAAATAACCAAATCATGGTAGGAAACAGAAGAAAGCTTTAAAATAAGTATGTGTCCTCCAAAAGATTCAAGAGGATGCCACATGCATTAAAAACAATGTGTTACACAAGGACCAGCACCAAACAAAGCAAAACAAAACAAGTAAGGAAAGTCTTCAAGAATTGATTAGAAGATAATATAGAAAGAGGAAGAACACCAGAATGGAAATATATCAGGGTAAATCTAACTGAATACTGACTGTATAAAATATAATAATGTATTATATTGTTTAAAAAATATATAATTTAGCTGCACAACAATAATGGAGGTAGAAGAGAAACACATCTCTCTCAACATATGGCAGAACAGGTAGACAAAAACTTCTGTGATTATATAAAAGGCATCTAACACAATTAACTCAAAATAGTTAACACTTAAAACACTATTCCAACCACAAAATACTTGCTCTCTTCAGATCACATGGAACATTTATCAGAATTAACCATATACTAGAATATAAAGCAAACTTCAACAAATTTCAAAGAACCGAAACAATTCGCCACAATATGTTCTCTAATAATGCAAGCTAGAAAAATCCCAAATGTTTAGAAATTAGACAATACACTTCCAATAATCCGTGATTCAAAGAAGTTATATTAGAAAAATGAACTAAATGATAATAAAGATACAATAAATTAAACCTCATGAGTTATATGTATATCAATATTAGTGCTTGAAAGGAATTTAGTTTTAAATACATATAACTGAAAACCAAAAAAGGGCTGAAATCAATGTTCTAAGCATCTTTATGAAGAAGCTAGGAAAAGAACAGTAAATCCAACCCAAAGAAATAAGGAAATGAGGTAATGTTTTAAAAAAGAGAAATCAATGAAATAAAATCCAAACATTCAATAATGGAAATCAACAAAGCCAAAAATAACTTCTTTGAAAGCTTAGTAAAAGTAATAAACTATTAATAAGATCAACCAAGGGAAAAAACACAAATTACTAATAACAAGAATGAAGATTACGTACAGCAAAGGAAACCATCAACAAAATGAAAAGGCAACCTACTAACTACGAGAAAATATGTGCAAATCATGTAACTATAATAGGTTAATATCCAAAATATATAAATAACTCATACAACTCAATAGCAAAAAACAGAACAGTGTGATTAAAAAATGGGCAGAAGATCTGAACAGACATTTTTCCAAAGAAGACATACTGATGGCCAACAGGTACATGAAAGATGCTTAATATCACTAATCACCAGGGAAATGCAAATCAAAACCACAATAAGATATATCATCTAACACCTGCTAGAATGGCTATTATCAAAAAGACAAGAAATAACAAGTGTTGGCAAGGATGAGGGAAAAGGGGAACCCTTGTGCACTGTTGGTGAGAATATAAATTGGTGCAGCAACTACTGGAGGACAGTATGGAGGTTCCTCAAAAAATTAAAAATAGGACTACCATATGATCCAGCAATTCCACTTCTGGGTATGTAGCTGAAGAAAACAAAAACACTAATTTGAAAAGATTTATGCACCTCTGTGTTCATCATGTCATTATTTACAGTAGGCAAGATATGGAAGCAACTGAAATGTTCATCAGTGGATGAAGAAGATGTGCTGCGTATGTATGTGTGTATACATACATATATATATGTGAACATTAATTACTCGGCTATAAAAAAGAATGGAGGGCTTCCCTTGTGGTGCAGTGCTTGAGAGTCCGCCTGCTAATGCAGGGGACATGGGTTCGTGCCCCGGTCCGGGAAGATCCCACATGCCGCGGAACGGCTAGGCCCATGAGCCATGGCCGCTGAGCCTGCGCATCTGGAGCCTATGCTCCCCAACGGGAGAGGCCACAACAGTGAGAGGCCCGCGTACCGCAAAAAAAAAAAAAAAAAAAAAAAAAAAAGAATGGAATCTTGCCATTGGTGACAACATGGAAGGAACTTGAGGGCATTATGCTAAGTGAAATAAGTCAGAGAAAGACAAATAATGTATAATTTCACCTATATGTAGACTCTAAAAAAACAAAAGCAAAAAACCAAGCTCATAGATTTGTGGCTGCCAGAGGCAAGGGGGCAAGGAGTAGGCAAATTAATGAAGGGGGTCAAAAGGTACAAACTTCCAATTATAAAACAAATAAGTCATGGACCTAGAGACCGTCATACAGAGTAAAGTAAGTTGGAAAGGGAAAGACAAATATCGTATGATATTGCTTATATGTGGAATCTAGATAAATGGCACAGATGGACCTACTTGAAAAGCAGAAACAAATGTAGAGAACAAATGTATGGATACCAAGGGGGGAGGGGGGATGAATTGGGAGGTTGGGATTGACATATATACACTACTATGTATAAAATGAATAACTAATGAGAACCTACTGTATAGCACAGGGAACTCTACTCCATGCTCTGTGGTGACCTAAATGGGAAGGAAATCCAAAAAAGAGGGGGTATATGTATACATTGAGCTGATTCACTTTGCTGTGCAGCAGAAACTAATGCAACATTGTAAAGCAACTATACTCCGATAAAAATTAATAATAAAAAAAGACAAAAAAAACCCTAAACAAATAAGTCATAGAGATGTAGTGTACAGCATACTGATTTTAGTTAATAATATTGTATTGCATATTTGAAAATTGCTAAGCAGCTATATCTTAAAATTAAGTTCTCATCACATACAAAATTTGTTAACTATGTATGGTGATGGAAGTTGACTAGATTTACTGTGGTGATCATTCTGCAATATATACAAACATCAAATCATTATGTTGTAAACCTGAAACTAATGTTATACATCAATTGGACCTCAATTTAAAGAAAAGGAGGGGCTTCTCTGGTGGCGCAGTGGTTGAGAGTCCACCTGCTGATGCAGGGGACACGGGTGTGTACCCCGGTCCGGGAAGATCCCACATGCCGCGGAGTGGCTGGGCCCGTGAGCCACGGCCGCTGAGCCTGCGCGCCCGGAGCCTATGCTCCGCAACAGGAGAAGCCACAACAGTGAGAGGCCCGCGTACCGCAAAAAAAAAAAAAAAAAAAAAAAAAAAGGAAAGAAGATATTATGAACTTTTTGCTAATAAACTACACTCTTATACGTTTAGTGAAAAAATTATTTGAAAAACACAACTTACCAGACACTAGAAAAAATACATAATCTGAATAGTCACATATCATTAAAAAAATGAAATATTAAAAATCTTTGCTAAAATAAACAAAAGAACAAAAAACTTCAGCCTCACCAAATTCTTCCAAACATTTAAAGAAGAAATATCAGCAATCTCACTCAAACTTTCCCAGAGAATGAGAGGAGACCCCTTCCAAATTAACTTTTATAAGGCCAACAAAACCTTAATACTAAAACATCATGAGGACATTACAAGAAAAGAAAATTACACTCCAATCTCTATTGTGCCCATAATTGCAAAGACACGAACAAAATACTAGTAAATCATATCCAGTGATAGTTTTTAAAATTATATATTTCTCATAACTGAGTGGAATTTACTACAAGAACACAAGGGTGGCTTAATATTCAAAAATCAATATAACTGACCACATTACCAGAATAAAGGGGAAAATCTAATTATCTGGTTATATGCAGAAACTTCATCTGATAAAAGTTAACACCCATTCATTATAACAATAAGCAAAACAGGAACAGAAGGGAACTCCCTTTCTCTGATAACGAGTGTCTATAAAAACAATCTACAGCAAACATCATACTTAGTGGTGAATTTTAGAATATCATATCATTTATGAGATAAGGACACCTGCTATGACTGCTTCTATTCAACCTTACACTGGATGTCATAATCAATACAACAAAGAAAGAAAAAGAAATAAAAATAAAAAGGATTGGAGTGATTTAAAAACTGTCATTATTCACAAAAGATATGAGTAGAAAACCTACAGATAAACTATAAGGATTAATAAGTGAATCTAGAAAAATTACTAAACACAAGGTCAGGACACAAAAAACAAATTGTTTTATGTACCATCAACAATTAGAAAATTAACCTTTAAAACTACATTATTTACTATAGCATCAAAACCCAAATACCTAGGAATAAATCTCATGAAAAATTCATGCACTGAGAAATGTAAAACATTATTCAGAGAAAGTTTTAAAGACTGGATAACAGGAGAATATACCATGTAGATTAGAAGACTCACTAGTGTAAAGATGTCAGTTCTCCCTCAATTAATCTGTAGTAATGCAATCACAATCAAAATTCCCAGCAAGTTATTTTGTGAATACTGAAGAGCTGACTACAAAATGTATATGGATATAGAAAAGGCCTACAATAGCCAAGGCAATCTTGAGGAAGAAGAACCAAGTTATGAAAGTTATATAAGATATCAAGATATTGTTATGGAAATCAACACAGCATAGTATCGACACAGGATACATACACAAATAGAATACAAAACCTAGAAACAAATCCATATGAATATGACTGCCTGCTTTATGACAAAGTTGACACATACAGTGGGGAAAGATATTTTTAAATGATGCTGGTTCAACTATACAGTAATATGAACCAAAATGAATCTTGACCACTACAAAATACAGTGATTTTTTTCTAGATGTATGGTAGATCTATGTGTGTAAAATAAACCAATAAAGCTCTGGGGAAGAAGAAAGTTTCTTTAGCAAGATTTTAAGAAAGCAACCAAACATAAGAAAAACATCAGTTAACTGAACTATGTAAAGATTATGAACTACTGTTCATAAAAAGACACTATTAAGAGAGTGAAAAGGCAATCCAAGGAGGGAAAAGAAACATGATCAGATATTCACATGGCAAATAAATATACATAAAGGGGGTTAACTTCATTGATCATTAGGAAGATGCAAATTAAGGCCACACTGTACCCATCAGAATGACTAAAATGAAATACCAACTGTGGGTGAAGATGGCTTGTTGGAGGGTAAATTGATTCACCCACTCTGGAAAACTTTTGGAAGTATATACCTAAATTGAACAAAACCCTGCAATTTTTTCTCCTAGGTATGTATTACAAGAAACAAGAAAAAATGTTTACATCTTAACTGATAAGACATATACAAGAAATATCACAAAAGCAGTATCTGTAATAGGCAAACACAGTAAACCCAAATGTCCATCAACGATAGAATGGATTTCAGAGACTTGCTAAAAGGATTCACAGGACGCAGAAACTGTTATACTCACAGTTATAACTATAGCAAAAGGATATAGCTCAGAACTGCAAACTCACTATTCTTGCCTGAAGTTCAGTAGCTTAATAAATAAATGCTTCTCAGTTTGTTGTGTGTCTTTGAACCCCAGAGCACTGAAATGGTTGTTTTTGACTGTTTTGTCCAGCTTTATTAGGACAGAATTTGTTGACCTCCTGTCATATCAAAAGTCAAAAGTCTGACAGTAATTTTTGAGGGAAAAAAAAAGATGAACTTTGCTTCCAAGACCTGTGAAACACTATGAAGTATAATGAGAGTCCCAAAAGAGAAAGAAAGAAAGAGGAGCAAAAATATTAAAAAATATAATGGCCAAAAACTTCCCAAATTTTATAAAAAATATTAATCTACAGACCCTGGAAGCCAAACAAACCCCAAGTAAAAGTAACACAAAAAGGGAATTCCCTGGCAGTCCAGTGGTTAGGACTCAGCATTCATTGCCGAGGGCGCAAGTTCAATCCCTGGTCAGGGAACTAAGATCCCACAAACTGCAGGGCATGGCCAAAAAAAATGTAACAGAAAGATCCACACCTAGACACATTATAGCATAGTCAAATTGTTGAAAGACAGAGAAAATCTCTAAAGCAGCAAGAAAAAGGAAATGAATTACCGCTTACAGCAGGGACTGACAGATTTATTCCATAAAGGAACATACAGTACATAGTAAATATTTCAGGTAAGGTTGTCTGTGGTGCAACTACTCAACTCTGCCATTGTAGAACAAAAGCTGTCACATTCAATGGGCATTGTCATGGTCCAACAAAATTTTACATTTGAATTTCGTATAATTTTCATGTGTCACCAAATACCTTGATATTTTCCAACCTTTTAAAAATGTAAAAAAACATTCTTAGTACACAGACCACATAAAAACATGCAGTAGGCCAGATGAGGCCTGTGGGCCATAGTTTGCAGACCCCCTGACATCAAGAGAACAATAATACTTATTAACAGCTGATTTCCTGTCAGATACAATGGATGCCAGACAATATAATGATATATTAAAATGCTAAAAAATCTATGAAAAAAACAGAATGCACACTAAATATTTTATATGCCAAATTTTAAGCCGAAGAGACCCACCAACAGTTTCCTTGTATTTCCATGTCAACTCTTCTTATAACTGTATTAATTAGGTAAGTTGGAAATCAGCATTGTTTTTTTTAAGCATTCACAAGTTTATAGATATAAAAGCATGCTACAGATTATAACATACAACACACAAAAATAGGTCAGAAATAAATGCCAAACAAAGGTCACTGCATCTAATTAACTAATACTCATGATATCATAACGGTCAGCTTGGCAAAAGAAGGCAAAGATTTAACATACTGTCATCATATATTATGGATACCTTTCGTGAATGCTACTTATTTTAATAATTATATGACACACAAGAGGGTAGGTTCTGGGTACTTTGGTCAAAACACCATTAGGAACCTGCCAAAACCATAAAAATGAGCCTGGAAAATCTTATGAATCCAGAAAGCAAACAGTGTCCATGTGACTATAGTTAGAACTTACTTCCTTTTCATGTGCAGAGCAAATCATGCCTCAAAGTGCCTGTGTATTATGCCCAAAATGCCTGACAAACAGCCCTAACCATTCCATCCACCTCAACTCCCAAGAGGAAACACTGATTAAAGCAAAGGAGGCAGAAGCGCTGGACTGCGGAGCAAATATGGGGCTGATGAGATAGAATACATGTTTGTTAAATGAAAACGTATTTTGAGAGTAAGAAAGAAGGGATAGGAAAACTGAATGCAGCAGGGAAGTGTTTAAAGAGAATTCTTTGGACTATTAGATCACCATACAGGCAGAAGATGGTATAGCAGGGAATATTGAGTCCTTGAATCTCTATCAGGATTCCAGGAAGGTGAGCTTATAAAAGAAAATCTGCAAATTGCAAAACTAAAATTCTTCACTCACATGAATATTAAGTATATCTTTATTGAAATAAGTGTTCTATTTAAATATACCTAAAGACTTTTATTTATATTAAAATGAGATCAGGCCCTCTAAAAGGATGCACATTTTGAGTAGAGGGTAGAATGTCAGGCAGGGATGTAAGACAAGAGAAAGGCCATTTTTATGTACGAAGAACTAATAGTACTACTAGAAGGTTAAGGTCACTGTGTAAGGTGAACTTTGTGGTTTTGCTTCAGTGTATTAGGGATGGAGACCTTTCTGATGGTGCTTAATTAGCAAACTAAAGTTGTAATCTATGACACGGCCACATGAGACAGGCAACAAATCTCAGAGAAAATGACTAAGAAGAAGAAATTGTTCTACACTACTTCAAACAGAGGGTCCTAATGAATGCTATGATGCAGAGATAGTCAGATTGGACAATATATGAATATGTATGTACTGTTTTGTATCTCCAAATCCTCATCTCAAGACTGTATTTTCTTGCTTTGGAAACAGGACAGAGTGCTGCCCACTAGCTACAGCAAGGGGGAAAAAAAAGAGATCTTTCTGTTCAAAAGGAGGAGTGAACCAGTCCCCCCATGTCAAAAAAGAAACAGAGTTAAACTGTGGTGTAAAATCTGGGGGAGACAGGAAAGTAAAGGACATTTAGCTTAATTTAGCAACACCAAGAGCTTAAAGAAAGAGAATAAGCACATCTACTAACTCAACAACACTTCTACGACACTGTAGAGTGACGCTAGTAACTCTGTACTCCTCACATAAATGTTCTTTTTAACCAAATCTTTGCAAGAAGCAAAATTGCTCAGAAACTGCAAAGAGGCAGTAAAGCAGCATTTAAGCTGGTTTCTAAGACTGCACTGCAGGGTCTAACAGGGACACAGTAACCCTAAGAAAATTATCTGCTTTGGGCAGTAAGAAGGAAGAAGGTGCATTAATTAGTCCATTAACTTATTAATTAAATTTAAAAGGGATCTGATAATCTGGTCTAGGGTCAAAAAGGCCTAAGGATTTTAACCATCTGGAAGGAGGTTTTAGAATTTCTCACATGTTATCAAAAACACTACAACATTCTTCATTTCAATTTGAATTCTTACCACATGAAGAATGATTACAGGATTACTTCTACATTGAGCAATTATAGGCAACGGGTTGCATCAGAAAAATACTAGTTTGAAACTCTTAACTTTGTAAGCTAAAGAAACTGTGGGGGAAAAAGTCAGAGAACTAGGGCCAAAAATTAATTAAAAATTATTTTTATATGGGCTTCCCTGGTGGCACAGTGGTTGAGAGTCCGCCTGCTGATGCAGGGGACACGGGTTCGTGCCCCGGTTCGGGAAGATCCCACATGCTGCAGAGCGGCTGGGCCCGTGAGCCGTGGCCGCTGAGCCTACGCGTCTGGAGCCTGTGCTCTGCAACGGGAGAGGCCAGAACAGTGAGAGGCCCGCGTACCGAAAAAAAAAATATTATTATTATAACAGTTTATTAAAATGAGCAGCCTGGTGTGTCTATATTTACACTAAAAAAATGTCTTGGAGAAGCAATAACTTGACAACACATTATGTGTGTGCCCACAACACATACATTTGTTCAAAGAAAATACACGTTAAGCATCAACTGTGTTCCAGGCAACCCTAGGCACTAGAGACTGTGATTCAAACAGCACGGAGGATTTCATGAAACTTAAAATGGAGACCACTTATCCCCCATTAACTAATAACCAGTTACCTCCTGCAGTAAAGCATTATGAAGAAAAAGGAAATGCAATGAAAAAGAATAAAATAGAGGATAAAAACACAGGAAGTTTTTTAACCTGTTCCATCCAAAATGTAATTTTAAATGTGCCAAAAGAATTAAAAACTTTAAAAAGGGTATAGCAAAGTCATATGTAAGGCTAATAGTCATCCTCTAAAGTCCTCTATTTTCTAAACCTAATTTGGGAACAAAGTTTATCTGAACCCAAAGGGATTCTCTGGTAAGGCAAAATGGTGATTGGGAAGGGTTAACCAACGTTTTTTTTTTTTTTTTTTTTTTTTTTTGGGCTCGCGGCCTGTTGTGGCCTCTCCCGTTGCGGAGCAGAGGCTCCGGACGCGCAGGCTCAGCGGCCATGGCTCACGGGCCCAGCCGCTCCGCGTCATGTGGGATCTTCCCGGACCAGGGCATGAACCCGTGTCCCCTGCATTGGCAAGCAGACTCTCAACCATAGTGCCACCAGGGAAGCCCTAACCAACGATTTTTAAAAAACAATTTAAGACAACTGAACTGTAAGGCCAATTAAAAAATACCTTCATTAAAACTAAGTGTTAAGTAGTTACTAGGCACCTAAAATCTGCACCCCAATCTTTTCTTCAGTATCTCCCTTCCCTCTAACCACACAATATATCAAACATCCAAGTTCTTACTAAGAAATTCAATGGCTTCTACAAAGAAATGGCTGTAGGTCAGTTATCAAAAATGGAAATCGGGGCATTCTTACATTCATCACTGTCATTGTTAAACAGTACTTACTAATCTCCTGTTACTATGTTCTTAAGTCAAAGGTCATTACACCCATACAAAGTAAGTAACAAACTTCAACAAAGCTTTGCAATAATTTCTTAAAGACTTCTTTTTTTTTTTTTTTTTTTTCTTGCGTTATGCGGCCCTCTCACTGTTGTGGCCTCTCCCATTTGCGGTGCACAGGCTCCGGACGCGCAGGCTCAGCGGCCATGGCTCACGGGCCCAGCCGCTCCGCGGCATGTGGGATCCTCCCGAAACGGGGCGCGACCCCGCGTCTCCTGCATCGGCAGGCGGACTCTCAAGCACTGCGCCACCAGGGAAGCCCCCTCTTAAAGACTTCTTAAAGATTTTCCTAGATATACAGACTGTAGTTCATTCATGGCACTCCCAAGATTCTGGGAGTGGCCCTGCTACCCAGGAATATTTAATAAGGAGGTATTTAGTTGCAGGTGGTTCACAGTCTACACAGTGGAAACAACCCAATGGTAAACAGTCTTAAATTATTGTCAAGAGCTATTCTCAAACACATACCTAGACATATAGCTCTGGGGACATATGCTTAACAATGTCTCTGCTCTCATAAACAAGGACCTAGTTCAGCAATACTTACAGTTAACATTGGAGTTGTCAATAGGCCCCATGCAAAGAATTCAAGGAAGATGACAATAGCAGCATGGTGTACACTTGGTCGGCCAAAGCCTTGTAGCTAAAAAAGGAAGGAAATTATTATGAAAAATAGTAAACAGCTATAAGAAACTCATTATCCTAAAATGGTATCTAACATACACACACACACACAAACTGTATAAAAACTTAGGATCTACCTATATTATTTAAGATAAAACTTAATTCTGTGGTATCCCTGATTTCTTCATCTTCCCTAATCATGGAAGGTGCCATTGATGAGATTTTCTACTTGTCCCATCAATACAAATCACTGGAACTTTGGTAGGAAATCAACTGCGTCTTCAAGAGACTGGTGTTCCAGGACCTGAATATTCTGTCTGAACACATTAATTATGTGTTCCTAAGCAATTTGGCCTCTCTAAGCCTGAAGTTTCCCTTGCTACACAAGAGAGGTAGGCAGGGGGTCATATGCTCAAAAGCTTCAGGGGCAGCATAAATGACTTAAAATGATAGGAGGTGGGGGAAGAACAATAAGGACTAGGTCAAATCTGAAACACTTTGATACCTCAAGGTGTCAAAATCCAGCTTTCTGTTTCTGTTTTGTTTGAAAACTGTGCCTATTCTGCTAGTTTTCTGCAGTTTATGACTTCTGGAGATAAAACCTAAAAGTCCACTCAATTTAATGTTCTTTGACTCTGTGCCAATGGTTTTTACAAAATCAAGTGCTGTACTAGCATTTTGTAATAACTGGAAGTGATACTTACAAAAGACTTTGCAAAATCCCCATTATTCCTATTATATTTTTAAGACTTCAAAAGGTAAAAGCACATCTGCATTGTTTAATTAGAATCTAATCATGAGGAAATGATCAAATTCAGATTGTGAGACATTCTATAACACAACTGGCCTGGTCTCCTCCCACAGGCCGCAGAGTGGCTGGGCCCGTGAGCCATGGCCGCTGAGCCTGCGCGTCCGGAGCCTCTGCTCCGCAACGGGAGAAGCCACAACAGTGAGAGGCCCACGTACAAAAAAAAAAAAAAAGTCAATGTCATAAAAGACCAAAGTAAAGGTAGGAGACTTGTACAAATTAAAGGAAACAAGAGTCATAAAAAACGGGGGATCCTGGATAAAAAGGAGACAAGAGGAAAAATTTTCAATATGTACTATTATATTAGATAATCATTTGGCTTTGAGACAGGAAGGGGGCAGGGCACAACCTTTAAAAGAATGACATGGCCTGAGGACACGATAAACTGGTTAGAACAAACTAGGTCCAAGATGGCGGACAAGTCGACTTCCACTAGACCTTGAGCCTCAGTATATGCTCACTGTAACACATCAGCACACTAAATGACACACCCACAGGTGCCGTAACAGTTCCAAGGCTGACCATAAAAGGTCAACAAGTGGGAAATGGTCCAATTCCTGGAAATCCCCAGCCCTTCCCCAAAATACCTGGAATACTCCTCCCACTCATTAGGCTATGAAATTACCTACTCCTATAAAAACTGACAACCCCGTACCCTGGTACCTCTCTCACCTTCTGAGATGGCCCACACTCTGTATATGGAGTGTGTTTCTACCTGAATAAACTTTCTTTCACTTTACTATGGCTTGCTCTTGAATTCTTTCCTGTGCAAAGCCAAGAACCCACACTTGGTGGCTGTCCCAGGGACTCGCCTGAGATGGGAGGTGACCATCCTCTCACTACCCGCTATCTTTCCTGCAACAGCCTTAATGTTACTGCAACTTACTGTCAAATGATTTGGCAAAAATAAAAAAGGTACATATATACTTTCTAAAGCAAATATCACAAAATTTAATTTTGTTAAATTGTTGAACTTAGATGAAGGGAATGACTATTCATTTTACTATTCTTTTACTTTTTGTAGCTTTGAAAATTTTCAAAACGGGCCAAGAACAATTGTTATTAAAAATCCAAACTTGTAAATTTCTAGATTTTTGCAATGTCTAATAATAAGTAGTTTTAAATGTCACTAAGACATTTGAAAAACAGAAAGCATTTTACAAAATTTAAAAGAAAAAGAAGCAATTAAGCATCAAAGAACTAAAAAAAAAGATCTTTAATATAACCCAACCTTCAAACCATGTTTTGAAACAAGGAGGGAAGGGGGTAGAGCAAAACCTTTAAAAGAATGACATAGCCTTAGATACAGCATAAACTAGTTAGAACCAACTAGGTCCAAGATGGTGGTAGATTCGACTTCCACTAGACCTTGAACCTCAGTATACACTCATTGTAATACATGAGCATGCTAAATGACATACCCACAGGCGCCATGACAGTTCCGAGGCCAATCACAAAAAGCCAAAAAGTGGGTCGTGGCCCAATTCCTGGAAACCCCTGTCACTTTCCCGAAATAGTTGGAATAATCCTCCCACTCATTAGCCTATGAAATTACCCAGCCCTTAACAACTAACCACCCCATATTTCAGGGCCTCTTGCCTTCTTAGATGGCCCACACTCTGTGCAGTGTTTCTCCCTACGCCGCTCTGACCTTCCGAGACAACTGCATTCTGTCTATGGAATGTGTATCTCTCTAAATAAATCTACTTCTTACCTATCACTTTGTCTCTCACTGAATTCTTTCTGTGACAAGACATAAAGAACCTGAGCATCATTAAATCCTGAGACCAGGTGTGTGACCTCAATTAAAAGACAGTGGGTTCAAGTCTGGGTTCGAATCCCAGCCTGTGGGTTCAAATCCCATCTGAGCTGTGAGGTTTCAGTTTCATCAGTTCTTTATCAATAGAATAGTGAATGGAAATGGTAGCAACTCATCAGCCTCTGCCTGTGAGGAGACCTTCTGCATCAGTTGTTCCAGCCACTGGAGTCAGAAACTCTGCGATTGTAATTGTGCCAATAACAGAGTAGCTTTCCATCCTAGCTCCTTCACCCTCTGCAGGGCAGCCAGAGAAACCATTTAAATGTAAATCAGATGTTACTCCTCTGCTCCACCCTCCCTGGCTCCTACTGCACTTGGCCACACATCTAAAACATCCAACTGGTCCTACATGTCCCTATTCCCTTGTTATGCTCTATTGTTTCCTAGAAGATGTCTAACAAAATTCATTCTGTTTATTGTCTACCTCCCCTGGAATGGGAATGTAAATGCCATGAAGGAAAAGGATTTTTTGTCTGTTTTGTTCAGAGATGTATCCCAAATAGCTCTTCTCTCTATATAACAAGCACTCGACAAAATACACATGATATAGAAGAAGGAGCTCTTCTGAGACTGATGTCTTTTCTCTGGTCTTTTAAACAGCAAACCCCAGAATGTAGAAAAAAGTGACCTATATTCCTCAAAGAAACAGTATGTGGATGGGGGGGGGGGAGGAACCATATACTACATTAGTATATAGATTAAAACAAATTTAAGAAATATTAACCAAAAGCAATGTGTGCACTTTGGGTTTTGACTCAAACTAACTGGAAAAAAATTGAGTCAACTGTGAAATAAAATTCATATTTTATGCCAAGACAAGAAAAATTTAAACATAAAAAATTTTCTCTGCCATTTGGCACCCCCTCTCTCCCCACTGTGGATTGTGTATCTGCATTATGCATCAACCAAACCTTCCCTATCAGCAGAAATTTCCCCTCAACCATGAAGAACAACATTCTCCTAAGTCAACTCCTTAAAGATAACATTCTTTCCTTGATAAGGTGTCACATGGCACTCAGATCTGGATTGTGTGAACTGTCAATAATATGTCATTTGATGGACAACCCTCTGCCTCAAAAAAGCTTAATATAACTGTTTCTTGACTTCTGATGGGCCAAACAGTTCTCAGAGTTTTCTGAGATGCTCCTCCCAGTTATAATCCTCAAATTTAGCTCAAAATTTTCCATTTCTTTCTTAGATCGACTGATTAATTTTTCATCAACACAGTCATGGAAATTTGAAAATGGAATATTAAATGATACTAAAGACTTATTGTAATAATGGTACTGAAGAAAGATTTTTTAAAATATCCTCACACCTTAGAGTCACATGCTAATGTATTAAATTTTGAAATAAGAAGATATCTGTAATCTGTTTTAAAATCTACAGCATGAAAACTAAAGCAGAAGTGGTGGCAAAAATAACTTTTAAAAAAGTAAATGGGTTATATGCATTTACTAATAATTTCCAAATTATTTGGGTGGAAATTCTGATAGTTACCCACACCACACTGCAAAGAAACTACTCTCAAACTGCGAGTGAATATGTCAACAAATAGCCTAACTATTCCTTTTAAATCATTTTATCAAGCATCATGCACACAAGAGTTAAAAACAAAACAAAACAAAAAAACCCTCTGAAAACCACTCACAGTAGAAAGCATAGGAGGGACACCCTATTTCTCATTTGCAATTTCTGTGATTTAGTGCTTCTTTCCCAGGCAAGCTCTATTTATGGAGACCACTGGAAAAGAGATCCATGTGGCTGCAATGCTGATTAAATATAAAAAGAGGTACACACTTTAGTCTGTGTGCACATATCATTATATAATTATGCTATTTTTAACACCTTGCAAAAAATAGACAACCCACCTTTTGTTCAAACATTAAAAGCTTACATCTGTCAGTGAGAAATTGCTTAAATTAACAAACATCTCTTCTAAAATGCAAACACTTTCTTTCACCTCTACATAAACTACTTTAATTGAATTATCATTCATCCCTAGCAAATACCAATGTGGCATGACAGCCGGGCCCTGGTATGGTGGGAACTTTGTGTGGGCAACTGGATATGAAATGGTGACAAAAATAAATCTGCTTTCCTTCCAATTCTTCCTAAGCTCTTGGTGGCTAGTATGCAGATGAAAAAAGGACACAGGCTTCTCCTTTAAATTATGAGCTAATTAGAAAGTATTTATCAAAGCTTAACTGATTATTTCTTGTTGAACATTATCTAGTGCAGCCTCTCTGGATCAGTTCAATGTCTCCCCTCTCCATTTTGCCTCTTTATCAATCAGTATGGAACATCTTGACATGTTTAGAAGCAGAGGATGAAAAGTGTGTGATGATGTTTTTACACACTCACATTACCATCTCTCCCACAGATGATCCTGCCTTGACTCCTCTTCACTGCCCCCTCCAAATCTTTCTTGACACTACACTCAGAGTGATCATTCTAAAATGCAAATCTTATCCTATTACTCCTGTAGAAGACTGCAAAAAATGAGCTATAGATTCCTCCCATTCCTGTACACAAAACCTTTTTACAAGATGACTGTGCTGTCAGTTCCATCAAACGGTACGGTCTATTTCTCCACTTCCCTAGATCTGGGGTGGTTTAACAACTTGATCTAACCAACAGATAGGTAAAGTAACAACACAGACTTCTGACATAGGCCTCCAGAGGCCTTCTAGACCACATGAAGAAATACCATCTAGGCATAGGAGAATGAGAGCATATGAGGCCCTCCAGACCAACCAGTGAATAGCCATTGCCAACTGCCTGGTACAGGGGCAAGGCCAGTTGAGATCATCCAACTCCAATCAAGCCTGCAGATGACTAAAGAAGTATGAGTAACTCCAAAAAAATCCAGTGAAGAACCCCACACTGAGCCTAGCCCAAACTGCTAACCCAAAGAATATTTGTTTTAAGCCACTAAATTTCGGGGTAGTTCCTTATGTAGCAAATGGTAACTGATACAACTCCCCACCCCGTTGCCCTCATGATTAATTTTAAACTCTTAAGATTATTTTTGAGTCTCCTTTGTAGCTCTCCAATATCATCCTTAGTCCAAACATAACTCAATGAAAAATGTGTGAGATTACCCTTCATCACAAACATCATTTTTTACTATTTTATTTAAAAGAGTAGATTGTGTAGTCACTATATGTGTTATAGACATTTGTGATTAGAAAGAGCAACCACCAATGTCTGAGAAATCATTTTTTGAACGCTAGACTACAAAAAAAACACAACACTTCACAGTATCAGTGGTGTTCGGAAGCAGGGGAACGTGGGTGACAAATGACTTAAAATATAAGCATGTGAAACATGTTACAACATGAATGAACCTTGAGGACACTATGCTAAGTGAAATAAACCAGTCACAAAAAAAAAATACTTTTTGATTCCACTAATATGAGGTATCTAGAGTAGAAGAACGCATAGAAACAAAAGGTACAGGACTTCCCTGGTGGCGCAGTGGTTAAGAAACCACCTGTCAATGCAGGGGACACGGGTTCAAGCCCTCGTCCGGGAAGATCCCCCATGCCGCGGAGCAACTAAGCCCGTGAGCCACCACTACTGAAGCCCGCGTGCCTAGAGCCTGTGCTCCGCAATAAGAGAAGCCACTGCAATAAAGCCCACTCACTGCAACAAAGAGTAGCCCCTGCTTGCTGCAACTACAGAAAGCCCACGTGCAACAGTGAAGACCCAACACAGCCAAAAAATAAATAAAAATTTTTAAAAACCAAAAAAACAAAAACAAAAGGTAGAATGGTGGATGCCAAAGCCACAGGCCAGGGTAGGAGGAAAGAGGAAATTGTTGTTTAATGGGTATAAGTTTGTTTTGCAAGATGAAAACGTTCTGTTGATTAACAATGCAAATATACTTAATACTACTGAATTGTACACTTAAAATTTACCATCTTATCCATTTTTATATTATGTGTACTCTACCACAGTTAAAGAAAAATGTATATATACATACATTTGCATATATATGCATGTGGAATATTCGAAATTATGTAAGGGACCCCAAAAGGGGTCCTTCAATAGAAGGAAAGGAAGCCTGTGTGATTAATGATGAGGCATCCATATGGATTAAGACCTATTTCTTTCAAACATAAACTTCAAATAGAAAGGGCCAAGAGCAGTTGTAGGTCTAGACTTGTCTTTGAGCTTCCTCTCACATGTAGGGTACTCCAGGGTGCTAAATGCAGGAAGTTTTTTAACTCAGTGATGATTTTCCTAGCATACTGAAAATTAGCTTATAGGTAAATAAAAGGCATTGTCCATAGCATTCTGTTTAAAAGACTGTATACTACCCGCCATAGGAAACAGTAAGCACTGATTTTATTTTTCTAATATGAGGAATTAACATTGTATTGCTTAAGAAGGAAAACAACTTCTAGTCTGAGCTCTCTTAAGCCTACTGTGATTCCTAAGGAGACATGACAAGAGGTTTAACATCACTCTGGCTATAGTATAGAAGCTTGTAACTAGTCATCAAAACAAGACATGGTGCAAAACAAGTACTCCATGGATTTCATTCAAAGTAGGACAAAGCAACAAACCAATGAATCACTGCACATATACTCCTAAAAGTTAGCTGATGAGCTTTAATACAAAGAACCAAAATATCAAATACGTGAAAGGCAGTATTAAGGGAACTACATACTTGGACTTGGCACTTCTCTTCCACCTAATGTTTTATATAACAGTAGAGACTAATGAGTTTATTATCTTTCTGCATTCCTTTTTATGGAATATATACACTTAAAAACATTACAACTGTTGCATGAACAAATGAAAGTCATAAAACCTTAAAGTAAGGGAATATACATGTTCTACTCTCCACAGGCAATCACAATGCTAGAAATCTGTCACATATTTTTATGAATGTACATTCACAGGTAAAAACATCCTTTTATATAAATGGTAACAGAATATACATGTTATCTTTTTTTTTTTTTACCTTATTCTATCTCTTTCCATGTCACTGTATACAAATAGCTACATGGTATTCCACTGTATGAATATAGCATTATTTTAACCATTCCATATTGATCGGTATCAATGGAGTTTCCACTTTTTCAATGTTGTTGCAATTAATAATTTTCATTTTAAAACTTTCTGAGATAATTTTAAACCTATAGAAAGTTGTAAAACCCGTAGAGTCCTTGTATACCCCTTACCAGCTTCCCCAAATGTTAACACCTTAAATAACTATGGTACAATTATTCAAACCTGGAAACTAACATTACTACACTACTTTAGCTAATCTACAAATCTCACTTGAATTCACTATTTTCCCCACTAATTTTTTTCTTTTTCCTAGTTTAGGACCTAATCCAGGATTTCACACTGCATTTAGGTCTCATGTTTCCTTAGGCTTTTCCAATCTGAGATGACTCCTAAGATTTTTATTTTTTATTTTTTATGATCTTGACACTTTTGAGGAGTTCTGGTATATACTTCACCAGTTATTTTGTAGAATGTTGTTCAGTTTGAATTTGTCTAATGTTCTCTCATGATTAGGCTGGAGATATTCATTAAAATTTTTTTATTGGGATATAATTCATATCCCATAAAATTCATCATTTTCAAATATACAACTCAGTGGTTTTTCATATATTCACAAAGTTCTAAAACCATCAACTAAAAAGAAATCTCATATCCATTAGCACTCACTCCCCATTTTCTCCTCACCCCATCCCCTGGTAACTGCTAATCTACCTTCTTTCTCTGTGGATCTGCCTATTCTAGAATCATATATAAATAGAATTCACAAACGTAATCATAAAATGTGTGGCTTATTGTGCCTTGCTGCTTCCATTCGGCACAATATTTTCAAAGTTCATCCATGTTCATTTTTCAGTTCTATGGCCAAACAATATTCCATTGTATAGATATACTGCATTTTGCTTATTCATTCATCAGTTTAATAGACACTTGAGTTTTTTCTACCTTTGGCTATTATGAATAGTGCTGCTATAAACACTGATGTACGAAGTTTTTGTAGAAACATAGATTTCCAATTCCCTTGGCTATAACCAAGGAATTGTTGGGACAATTAATATCCTTTCATATATATAAATGTACAGCATTCTAGGATAAATTCCTAGAAGTAGAATTGCGCCAAAGGTTATACACACTTTAAATTATAATAAGAACCAATTATAATCAAAAAGCTGTACAAACTGTGGGTAAAAAAAAAATACACTTCAACTTATGTCAGCTAATCAACTAATATCTCTAACATAAAAAATTCTTCTAAAAAAGTCAAGAAGAAAAAGACTAACAATGCAATAGTAAGATGGGCAAAAGGTAAGCACAAACAGTTCATAGAATAAGGTATCAAATAGCACTTCAACAACTTCATTCATAATAAGAAAAATGCAAAATTGAGGTTTACTCAGATAATTTCTCACTATCAGAATAGCAAAACTTCCAAAGTTTCACAATATTCTCTTACACTGCTAATGGGATGAAAAATGGTACAATGCGGCAACATCTAGCAAAATTACTTACATATTTATCCTCCAAAGCAACAATCCCACTTTAGGGATTTGTCCCAAAGACAAAATGGCCAAAATATGAGGTGTCATACACACAAGGCTTTGGGAACACTTTGATAGTGCTTCTGCCTTCACAAGGGACTCAGTTCATTCAGTAAAGTACTGACAGAATAGACTATAGTAAATCCACACACTGGAGTATTATACAGTAATAAAACGGAAATGTCTACATACTGCTTTGGAGCAATGATCAGAATATGTTGTTAAGTAAAAAAAAGCAAGGCACATAATACTGTGCAATGTACAGTACTTTTTAATCTAAGAGATGATCAAATAATATGAATACCTATGCACACACATATATTTGCTCATATTAAAAAACAAAACACAGGTGGAAAGAAAAATAAGCAACCAAAGAAAAGCAGTTACATACAGAAGGAAGAAGGGAGAGAAATGGAGGCCACAGAGATGGTAGCAAGATTTCATACCTTGTTTTATATATTTGACTTTGGAACCATGTAAATGCTTTACCTAATTCTAAAACAAAATTAAATCCAAATGAAATAAATCAACCTGTGTATCAAGGTGTTGTTTAGTTGCTTTAAAACACAGAATTTGAATGCACATCCTTAGAGGCTACATTCTAAGGGTCAAAAAAATCTTGAACTGTTTTAAAGTAATCATGTTGGTACTAATAACCTTGTTTTTATTTCCTGAAACTTTCAAATGTAACTAGTAGAATAGAGTAAATAAGGTACTATGCTATTGTCTCTAGGAACCAAAATTTTCATTGTAAGAGAAAAAGATATAAATATAAAATCAAAGAAGTAAATACTGGAAATCCTAAATCTGGTTTAAAAATATCGATATAGATTATGATACACATTACCTTAAAGGAAAACAGTTAGGATTTCCTAAATCTATTCACTGAAAAGACCTAGAAAAAAATGAGCAACCCAACAGAAGCAAACATCTCCTAGAGCCCAGACTGTGGTCTTAAAATATCATTTCCCACTAAAAGAAAATTGAACTTTTTAGACAATGAGCTGATTCCAGGTTTGGGGCAAAATATGTACATGATCCTGGAACATATCTTTCCAAAAGCAAAGATGCTATCACAGACTACAGTCATATCAAAAGGATTCAGGAGCCAACCTGAAGGAAACCGCACTGGGCAAAGACTGAGTAAAAAGAGTAATATCTGCCACAGATTGAAACATATATATATTCAAATTTGTAAGTCCATCAATCTTTGGTGGATGCTAGAAAACTAAGCCATTATTCTGAAAACTGGTAAATGTGGAGTAAAAAAAAAAAAAAGAGAGAGCGAGAGAGAAGCACTTATTCTGCTTTTCCATATCTCAGGGTAACCAAATACTGACTAGCTAAAGTTCTTCTTTTTAAGAATTTCAATGAATGAATGAAGAAGGAATGATTAACATATAATCCTCACACTTAGTAATAAGGTCATTTTAATAGTAAATCTAGGCAATAACCATTAATGGCCGTTAAAGTCATTAGGTAAAAGTGAACAAGGTACTTCATGAAGGAATAATCAGACTAACACCTGAAACCTGATCATTCATAACATCACTAAGAGAGTCAAAGATTATTTCTTGCATCATGTGCTACAACAATAAATAACACCACTTATAAATTATTCTTGCCAAAATAAAATAAAACAAACAAAAGCTTGGATTCAACTCAGCTGACACATAAGGACCAGTTTACACAAAATGCAGATGAAATAAGACTGTGTTTCAACTGGTGGAGTAGGGGGATGAATATATGAGTGTATTCATAACTGAATATAAGTAAAAAACAAAAAACAAAAAACTTTTTAAAAGTTACCAAAAATTTTAAAAAGAACCTGTCTCATTAACAGTGTTTGAAAATACCTGTTTCCCCATATTCTAAGACTACAAATACTTTTAAAATTTTTGTTAGATTTTTTAAATGATTATCATTTTATTTTGCATTTCTCTGATTACAAGTGAAGGTGAGCTTCTTTCCTATGATTATTAGGAACTTATATTTATTTTTCTATGAATTGTCTGTTCATTCTTTGCACATTTTTTTTCATAAAGAGTATAACCTTTCATATTTATTTATAGGACCTGTTTACAATCAATATCAAAGATATTTATATTGTGCAACATTAAATCATTCTCTCTCATCCACTGGCACCCATACCCTTTAAAAATAAAAGATACACCCTCTTTTATCTTTAGTAGAAGATAGTATTTAAGGTGAGAGTTTCAGCCATTTTAACCAGCCAGAAGAACCTAGAAGGGTAGAGGGCAATTTCTTCCTACCAAACAGCTGGGATGAGAATGGGATGCAACTTCAGTGGCTGGACACTACTTGCCCCAAAGCTGCTGCAGTAAGAGATGCTGGGACACCGGACAGAAGCCAGAAGGTGAGAATTCCTACCACATCATTCAGTCTCCTGGATCTCTGCCTGCAGGGTCTGTTGGAAACAAGAGTACCGTGTGGTTGACAGGTCCTGGTGCTCTGGCCAGGTGTCAGGCCTGAGCCTCCAAGGTGGGAGGTCGAGTCCAGGACACTGGACCACCAGTGACCTACTGGCCTCACGTAATGTCAACTGGTGAGAGCTCACCTAGAGATCTCTGTCTCAATACTAAGACCCAGCTCCACCCAATGGACAGCAAGCCCCAGTTCTTGATGCCCCATGCCAAACAACTAGCAAGACAGGAACACAACCCCACCCATTAGCAGAGAGGCTGCCTAAAATCGTAAGAAGTTCACAGACACCCCAAAACAGACCACCAGACACAGCCCTGCCCACCAGAAAGACAATATCCAGTCCCACCCACCAGAACACAGGCACCAGTCCCCTCCACCAGGAAGCCTACCCAAGCCACGGAACAAACCTCACCCGCTGGGGGCAGACACAAAAAACAGCGGGAACTATGAACCTGCAGCCTGCAAAAAGGAGACCCCGACCCCAAACACAGTAAGTTAAACAAAATGAGAAGACAGAGAAATATGCAGCAGGTGAAGAAGCAAGGTAAAAAAGCCACCAGACCAAACAAATGAGGAGAAAATAGGCAGTCTACCTGAATAAGAATTCAGATTAATGGCAGTAAAGATGATCCAGGGGCTTCCCAGGTGGCGCAGTGGTTGAGAGTCCGCCTGCCGATGCAGGGGACACATGTTCGTGCCCCGGTCTGGGAATGTCCCACATGCCGTGTAGTGGCTGGGCCTGTGAGCCATGGCCGCTGAGCCTGCGCGTCCGGAGCCTGTGCTCCGCAATGGGAGAGGCCACAACAGTGAGAGGCCCGCATACCGCAAAAAAAATAAATAAATAAAAAAATAAGTACAAATAAAAATTATTAAAAGCAGCAAGGGAAAAGCAACAAACTACATACAAGGGAATCTCCATAAGGTTAACAGGTGATCTTTCAGCAGAAACTCTGCAAGCCAGAAGGGACTGGCAGGACAAACCTACAACAGATTACTCTACCCAGCAAGGGTCTCGTTCAGATTCGACAGAGAAATTAAAACTTTTACAGACAAGCAAAAGCTAAGAGAATTCAGCACCACCAAACCAGTTTTACAACAAATGTTAACGGAATTTCTCTAGGCAGGAAACACGAAGGAAAAGACCTACAAAACCAAACCCAAAACAATTAAGAAAACTGTAATAGGAACACACATATCGATAATTACCTTAGAAGTAAATGGATTAAATGCTCCAACCAAAAGACACAGACTAGCTGAATGGATACAAAAACAAGACCTGTACATATGCTGTCTACAAGAGATCCACTTCAGACCTAGGGACACATAAAGACTAAAAGTGAGGGGATGGAAAAAGATATTCCATGCAAATGGAAATCAAAGAAAGCTGGAGTAGCAATTCTCATATCAGACAAAATAGACTTTAAAATAAAGATTATTTCAAGAGACAGAAAAGGACACTACATGATAATAAAGGGGTCAATCCAATAGGAAGATATAACGATTGTAAATATTTATGCACCCAACATAGGAGCACCACAATACATAAGTCAAATGTTACCACCCATTAAAGGGGAAGTTGACAGCAACACAATAACAGTAGGGTACTTTAACACCCCACTTTCACCAATGGACAGATCATCCAAAACAAAATAAAAAAGGGAACACAAACTTTAAATGACACGTTATACAAGATGAACTTAATTGATATTTATGGGATATTCCATCCAAAAACAACAAAATACACTTTCTTCTCAAGTGCTCATGGAACATTCTCCAGGATAGATCATATCTTGGGTCACAAATCAAGCCTTGGTAAACTTAAGAAAACTGAAATCGTATCAAGTATATTTTCCGACCAGAAAACTATGAGACTAGATATCAATTACAGGAAAAAAATTGTAAAAAATACAAACACATGGGGGCTAAACAATTCATACTAAGTAACCAAGAGATCACTGAAAAAATCAAAGAAAAATCAAAAGATATCTAGAAACAAATGACAATGAAAACACGATGACCCCAAAACCTATGGGATGCAGCAAAAGCAGTTCTAAGAGAGGTGATAGCTATACAAGCCTACTTCAAGAAACAAGAAAAATCTCAAATAAACAACCTGACCTTACACCTAAAGCAATTTGAGAAAGAAGAACAAAACCCAAAGTTAGCAGAAGGAAAGGAATCATAAATATCAGATCAGAAATGAAGGAAATGATACCAAAGATCAATAAAACTAAAAGCTGGTTGAGAAGATATGCAAAATTGTTAAACCATTAGCCAGACTCATCAAGAAAAACAGGGAGAAGACTCAAATCAACAGAATTAGAAATGAAAAAGGAGAAATAACAACTGACGCTGCAGAAATACAAAGGATCATAAGAGATTACTACAAGCAACCATATGCCAATAAAATGGACAAAAATCGACAACTTCTTAGAAAAGCACAACCTTCCAAGACAGAACCAGGAAGAAATAGAAAGTATAAACAGAACAAGCACTGAAATTGAAACTGTGATTAAAAATCTTCCAACAAACCAAAGCCCAGGACCAGATGGCTTCACAGGCAAATTCTATTAAACATTTAGAGAAAAGGTAACACCAAACCCTCTCAAACTCTTCCAAAATACTGCAGAGGGAGGAGCACTCCCAAACTTATTCTACGAGGCCACCATCACCCTGATACCAAAACCAGACAAAGATGTCACAAAGAAAGAAAACTACAGGCCAATGTCACTGATGAACACAGATGCAAAAATCCACAACAAAATACTAGCAAAGAGAATCCAGCAGCACATTAAAAGGATCATACACCATAATCAAGAGAGTTTTATCCCAGGAATGCAAGGATTCTTCAATATACACAAATCAATCAATGTAATAAACCATATTAACAAATTCAAAGAGAAAAACCATATGATCATCTCAATAGATTCAGAAAAAGCTTTAGACAAAATTCAATACCTATTTATGATAAAAAAAACCCTCCAGAAAGTAGGCACAGAGGGAACCTACCTCAACATAATAAAGGCCATATATGACAAACCCAGAGCCAACATCATTCTCCATGGTGAAAAACTGAAACCATTTCCTCTAAGATCAGGAACAAGACAAGGTTGCCCAGTCTCACCGCTATTATTCAACATGGTTTTGGAAGTTTTAACCACAGCAATCAGAGAAGAAAAAGAAAAAAAAGAATCCAAATTGGAAAAGAAGAAGTAAAACTGTCAATGTTACAGATGACATGACACTATACATAGAGAATCCTAAAGATGCTACAAGAAAACTACTAGAGCTAATCAGTGAATTTGGTAGAGTAGCAAAATACAATATTAATGCACAGAAATCTCTTGCATTCCTATACACTAATGACGAAAAATCTGAAAGAGAAATTAAGGAAACACTCCCATTGCCACTGCAACAAAAAGAATACCTAGGAATAAACCTACCTAAGCAGACAAAAGACCTGTATGCAGAGAACTATAAGACACTGATGAAAGAAATTAAAGATGATACAAACAGATGGAGAGATACACCATGTTTTTAGATTGGAAGAATCAACACTGTGAAAATGACTATACTACCCAAAGCAAACTACAGATTCAATGCAATCCCTATCAAACTAAAAATGGCATTTTTCACAGAACTAGAACAAAAAATTTCACAATTTGTATGGAAACAGAAAAGACCCCAAAGAGCTAATGCAATCTTAAAAACAGAGCTGGAGGAATCAGGCTCCCTGAATTCAAAGTATGCTACAGAACTACAGTAATCAAGACAGTATGGTACTGGTACAGAGAAATATAGATCAATGGAACAGGACAGAATGCCCAGAGATAGACCCATGCACACATGGTCACCTTAGCTTTGACAAGGAGGCAAGAATATGCAATGGAGAAAAGACAGTCTCTTCAATAAATGGTGCTGGGGAAACTGGACAACTACATGGAAAAGAATGCAATTTGAACAATTCCTAACACTATACACAAAAATAAACTCAAAACAGATCAAAGACCTAAATATAAGGCCAGATGCTATAAAACTCTTAGAGGAAAACATAGGCAGAACACTCTATGACATAAATCACAGCAAGATCCTTTTTGACCCACCTCCTAGAGTAATGGAAATAAAAACAAAAATAAACAAATGGGACCTAAGAAAACTTAAAAGCCTTTGCACAGCAAAGGAAACCATAAACAAGACGAAAAGACAACCCTCAGAATGGGAGAAAATATTTGCAAATGAAGCAACTGACAAAGGATTAATCTCCAAAATGTACAAGCAGTTCATGCAGCTCAATATCTAAAAAACAAACAATGCAATCCAAAAATGGGCAGAACACCTAAAGAGACATTTCTTCAAAGATATACAGATTGCCAACAAACACATGAATGGATGCTCAACATCACTAATCATTAGAGAAATGCAAATCAAAACCACAAGGAGGTGGGGCTTCCCTGGTGGCACAGTGGTTGAGAGTCCCCCTGCCAATGCAGGGGACACAGGTCCGTGCCCTGGTCCGGGAAGATCCCACATGCTGCGGAGTGGCTGGGCCTGTGAGCCACGGCAGCTGAGCCTGCTCGTCTGGAGCCTGTGTTCTGCAATGGAAGAGGCCACAACAGTGAGAGGCCTGCGTACCGCAAAAAGAAAAAAAAAAAAAAAAGATTTAAAAATCACACTATGTTCTTGAACACAATGCAGCTAGGAATCAGTAACATAAGAAAATTTTGAAAATTCATAAATATGAACATTATTCAACATACTCCTAAATAGCCATGTGTCAAAAAAGAAATCACAAAGAAAGTTACAAAACTTTCAGATGAAAGAAAAGGAAAACACAGCATATCAAAGCTTGTTAAATGCAGCTAAAGCAGTGCTTAGAGAGAAACTTACAGCTGTAAATGCCTGATTATTACAGAAGATCTGATATCAACAATCTAACTTTTCCCTGTAAGAAACTAGAAAAGAGAAAACTAAACACAAAGCAAGAAAAAGGAAACAGTAGATTAAAGCAGAAATAAATGCAATACAGAAAAGCAACATAGAAAATCAACAAAATCAAGTTGATATTTATGAAAATATGAAAAAATTGACAAATCTTTGGAAAACCAAAAAAATAGAGGAAGACTTAAATTGCTAAAATCAGAAATGAAAAGAAAGGTTGTAAGGCAGTACTTGGACACCTGTAAGCCAACAAATTGGATTAACTGGATGAAAGAGACAAATTCCTAGAAATCTACTAAGGCTGAATCATAAAGAAGCAGAACATATGAATAGGCCTAGAACTAATAAAGAGACTGAATCAGTGATCAAAAACCTCCTGACAAAGAAAAGCCCTGAACCTGATGGCTTCACTTTAAAGCAAACATTTAAAGAACACCACTCCCTCTCAAACTCTTCTCACAACTGACCACATTTTACCAACATTCTCTATGAAAACAGCATTACCTGTATAAAGCTAGACAAAGACCCTACCAGAAAAGACAACTAGAGACTAATTTTCCTTATGCTGTTGATGCAACAGTTCTTAACAATACCCCAGCAAACCAAATGCAGCAGCATATGAAAAGGGTTATACACCATTACCAAGTGAGATTTACTCGTGGAATGTTAAGAAGAGTTCACATATAAAATCAACCAATGGAATACACCACATTAAAATGAAGAGGGGGGAAAAAAAACCCACATGCTCCATCTCAACTGATGCAGAAAAAGCATTTGAGAAAATTAACACCCTTTTATGATGAAAAAAAAAAGTTCCAAAAAACTAGCATTGAAGGAAATTATCTTATCTCAATATAATAAAGGCCACATATGAAAAATCCACACCTAATGTAAAAATAGTCAATGGCTGAAAAAACTTTTCCTCTAAGACCAGGAACAAGAAAAAGATGCCAGCTTTCACAGTTTCTATTCAACACAGTAGTGGAAGTTCTAGCCAGACTAATTAGGGAAAAAAAGAAATAAAAGACATCCAAACTGGAAAGGAAGAAGAAAAATTATTTGTTTGAGGATGTCATGATTTTACATGGAATCTCAAGGAATCCTGAATAGCCAAAACAATCTTGAAAAAGAAGAACAAAACTGTAGTTCTCACACTTCCTGATTTCAAAACATACTACAAAGCTAATCAAAACAGTGTGGTACTGGCATAAAGACAGACATATAGACCTAAGGAGTATAATAGAATCCAGAAATGAACACTTGCATAATGGTCAAATCATCTGTAACAAGGGTGCTAAGACCATTTAATGGAGAAAGGACAGTCTCTTCAACAAACTCTTAGATGACAACATAGGGGAAAAGCTTCACAACATTAGATGTGACAATGATTTCTTGGCAATGACACCAAAACACACAGGCAACAAAAGTAAAAATAGATAAACTGGACATTATAAAAATTTAAAACTTGTGCATCAACGGACAGAATCAACAGAGTGAAAAGGCAACCTATGGAGAAAATATCTGCAAAGCATGTATCTGATAAGGAGTTAATCCAAATAACCCAATTCAAAATGGGCAAAGGACTAGAATATACATTTCTCTAATGAAAATATACAAATGGCCAAACAAGCATATGAGAAGATGTTCAACATGCTAATCATTAGGAAAATGCAAAATCAAAATGAGATATCACTTCATACACATCAGGATGGCTACTATCCACAACAAAAACAAAACAGAAAATGACAAGTGTTGGGCTTCCCTGGTGGCACAGTGGTTAAGAATCCTCCTGCCAATGCAGGGGACACGGGTTCGAGCTCTGGTCCAGAAAGATCACACATGCCGCGGAGCAACTAAGCCCATGCACCACAACTACTGAAGCCCGCATGCCTAGAGCACGTGGTCCGCAACAGGAGAGGCCACCGCAGTGAGAGGCACGCGCACCGCAATGAAGAGTAGCCCCTGCTCGCCACAACTGGAGAAGGCCCATGTGCAGTAACGAAGACCCAACGCAGTCAAAAATAAATAAATAAAATAAATTTATTAAAAAAATAAAAGTTAACTGTATTCTGTATTGTAAAAAAAAAAGAAAGAAAGAAAATGACAAGTGTTGATGAGGAGGTGGAGAAAACAGAACCCTTGCACACTGTTGGTGGGAATGTAAAATGGTGCAGCCACTATGGGAAACAGTATAATGGTTCCTTAAAAAATTAAAAATAGGGCTTCCCTGGTGGTGCAGTGGTTGAGAGTCCGCCTGCCGATGCAGAGGACATGGGTTCGTGCCCTGGTCCAGGAAGATCCCACATGCCGCGGAGCAGCTAGGCCCGTGAGCCATGGCCACTGAGCCTGCGCGTCCAGAGCCTGTGCTCCACAACGGGAGAGGCCACAACAGTGAGAGGCCCGCATACTGCAAAAAAATAAATAAATAAAATAAAAAATAGAATTATCCAATGATCTAGCAATTCCACTTCTGGGTAGATATGCAAAAGAACTGAAAGTTGGATCTCAAAGAAATATTGGGTTGGCAAAGAAGTTCGTTCGGATTTTTCCATAATATGTTAACATTTGGGTCAACCCAATATTTGTACACTCATGTTCAGTGGCATTATTCAAAATAGCCAAAAGACAGAAACCACCTAAGTGCTCATCAAAAGATAAATAGAGAAAATGTGGCACATACAGAAAATGGAATAGTATTCAGCCTTAAAGGAAGGAAAGAGCTTCCCTGGTGGCACAGTGGTTAAGAATCCATCTGCCAACACAGGGGACATGGGTTCGAGCCCTGGTCCAAGAAGATCCCACATGCCACGGAGCAACTAAGCCCATGCACCACAACTACTGAGTCTGCACTCTAGAGTTTGTGTGCCACAAGTACTGAATACAGCGTGCCTAAAGCCCGTGCTCCGCAACGAGAAGTCACAGTAATGAGAAGCCATGCGCCGCAAAGAAGAGTAGCCCCCACTTGCCTCAACTAAAGAAAGCCAGTGCGCAGAAATGAGGACCCAACGCAGCCAAAAGCACGGAGCAACAAGGACCCGACGCAGCCAAAAATAAATGAATAAATAATTTATTTTTTTTTTTAAAAAAGGAAATCCTGACACATGCCATACATGCCTTCAACAATCTTGAAGACAACATGTCTTGAGGACATTATGCTAAGTGAAATAAGCCAGTCAGTAAACGACAAATTATGTATATGACTCCACTTATATGAGGTATCTAGAGTAGTCAATACTCAGAAACTGAAGGCAGAATGGTGGTTACCAGGAGCTGGAGTAAATGGGAAGTTGCTGTTTAATGGATATAGAGTTTCAGTTTTAGAAGATGAAAAAGTTCTGGAGATTGGTTGCACAACAATGTGAATATACTTAACACTACTGAACTATACACATAAAAATAATTAAATTGTAAATTTTGTTACAATTTACAATTTTGTATATTATATCACAATTAAAATTTTTTCTTAAATCAACTGTATTTCTATATATTGGCAACAAACAGTTGTGAATTTAAAATTTCTTAATAATTTACATTTATATTACATTTACACGTTCAACAGCACCTAAAACGTGTGATATAGGGAAAATGTGACAAATGACACAAAAGACCTGTTGAAACTTATAAAGCACAGTTGAAAGAAATTAAAGATCTAAAATAAATGGAGAAATACCTCCTTTATGGATCAGAAGACTATATTGTTTTCAATTCTTCCTAAACTGATCTTCTGGATCAACAAAAGCCCAATGAAAATATCAGCAGGCTTTTTTGTAGAAACTGACAAGCTGATTCTATAATTCTAAAATGCAAAGGGCCCAGAATAGCCAAAGCAGTTTTAAAAGAGAAGAACAAGGTTGTAGGACAACTCTATTCGTTCCAAATCTTACTATGAATCTCCAGTAATAGCGATTGAATGGTACTGATGTAAAGATAAACAAACAGATCAATGAAACAAAATAAAGAATCCAGAATAGACTGACACATACATGGATAACTGAATTTTGACAAAGGTGCAAAGGCAATTCAGTGAATAAGTCTTTTCAACAGAAGAGGCAACAATTCACGTTACCATATGCAAAAAAAGAACTGCCACTGATACTGTATACCATATAAAAAATTAATTCAAAATGGGTCATAAACCTAATGGTAAAATTTTTTAAAATTCTAAAAATATAAAAGGAAATTATTGTGATACTGAGTTAGGATTTCTTGGATATGAAACCAAAAACACAATCCCTAAAGAGCATATTGATAAAATTAAATTTCATTAAAACTTCTGCTGAGAAGAAAATATTTGCAAACATATATCTGATAAAAGACTTACAACCCCAATATATAAAGAAGTCTTAAAACTCAATTATAAAATAATAAACGACCCAACAACAACAAATAAATAGGCAAAAGATGTGAACAGACACTTCACCAAGAGGATATACAAATGCCAAGTAAGCTTATGGAAAGATGTTGAACATAATTAGCCATAGGGAGATGCAAAATAAAAGCATGCTAAGATACCACTACAGACCTACTAGAAGGGCTAAAATTGACCAAGTGTTGATGAGGATGTAGATAAACTCTCATAGTGCTAGTGCCAATGCAAAATTAAAATTTTAAAATTTTAAAAAGAGCTGGGCAGTTTCTTAAAAAGTTAAACAATACATCTACCATATGATCCAGCCATTCCACTTATTTACTTAAAAGAAAATAAAGTATACTCCATACAAAGACTGGTTCATGAATGCTCATCGCCGCTTTATTTGAAACCGCCAAAAACTGGTGATAAACCAAATGTTCACCAAGGGATGAATGGATAAACAAACTGATACATCCATACAACTGAACACTACTCAGCAACAAAAAGGAATGCACTACTGATTTATACAACAACATGAATAAATCTCAAAATAATTTATCTGAGTTGAAAAAAGCCAGACCAAAAGAATATATTCTGTATGAGCCCATTTATATAAAACTTAAAAAAATTAAAACTAATATATAGTAACAGAAAGTAGATAAATGCTTGCCTGGGAAGGTGGAGGTGGATAGAGGATGTATAAATGGGCACAAGGAAACTTTTAGGGGTGATGGATATGTTCACTATGTTGATAGCAGTAATGATTTCACAAGTGTCAAAACACAAATCTGTACACTGTAAACAGACATAGTTTTTATAATTATATTTCAATAAAGCTGTTTTTAAAAGACAAGCAAATACAAAGCTACATATAAAAAAGTCAGGCATCTAGACAGGAAATTGACCAAACTTCACAAATATGATGTTTTTTGCAGGGTTAAAAACTCTTATTTTTTATAATTGATTACAGATATTAAGGACCAATTTCTCTTCCAATTTTCATATAACAATGCCTTTGCTACGCCACAACCTCTTTCCCCAAGGCACATCTCAGATTTCATAAACCACTTGTGAAGGTTCTATGAGACACTAAACTAGGAGGGAGAGAGGGAAGGAAGGAAAAAAAAGGGGGAAAGGAGAGAGAAAACACCAGCAAGAAGGAGAATGAGGAATAAAAAGACGCTTCCATAGTGTAATAAAGAATGTTTATCTCATCTGTATAGCTAACATCATCCTTGACAGTGGAAAAAGTATATATTCCTGTTATGCAGAGAAGGCTGTGCACTTTTACAATTACTACTGAACATTTTCCTAGATATAGTTCATATAATACAGAAATAAGACATCAAATTAATGCCACTTGAAAAATTTGTGAATATTTATCCAGAAGACCGTAAAGAATATTTTTTAAAGATAAGGTAAAAATTACCAGTGTCAGCAATAAAAAAAAAATAGACTAAAGATCCTACAGTAATTAAAAAGTGCCTAAGAGGCTGTTAGGAACAACTTTATGCCAATTAATTTGAAATTTTAGATGAAGTGGACAAATTCCTAGGAAAATACAACTTACTAAAATTGACAGAAACAGAAAATCAAACGGAAAATCTACATTGTTCTAGAACTACATTAGCCAAAAAAACTGAAGAACCATAAAGTTCTACAACTGTATTACCATCTTACACAAACTCTTCAGAGAATAAAACAGAACTCTCCAATCTGCTTTATAAGTCCAACCAAAACTTATATAAAAGCAACAAGCTAATTTCATTGATAAGCATAATTACTGGCTTAAACTAGACTAATTTACTTCTCTAACATACATTTATTTTATACTATTTTAGATTAAAGGACTATTTTAGATTAAAAGATACACAGCTGTAGTTCCTGTCTTCAAAGACTTAATCTAGTAAGAAAACCCGTGGGAAAGGATGCTCAGATATCCTAAGAAGCAAGTTTTACAAAATCCTGCCTATACTAGGCCTAAGAACAATACAACAGCAGCAACAACGTCTGTGTTCTGATAAAGGCTTGAAAGTTGACTAGAGATCTGCATAATTCTTAATATGAAATATAAATGTTTCTGCTATGAAAGCACAATGCATTTACTTTTATAAATTGCGATAGATCAACTGCTCACAAATGCTTTTCATTTCTTTTATCTGCTATAATTTACTTAACAGAGTTTGGTTGTGCTAATGTCCCAGTACTATTTTATTACTAAAATGATCATACTGATTCCTAACAGTGCTAAGAATTGAAAGCTAATTAAAAAAAAAAATTCCCCTAAAATGTCCCTAGGTCCGCTTTCACATTTTTTTTTTGGCCGTGCCAAAATGTGGAATCTTAGTTCCCTGACCAGGGATGGAACCCGTGCCCCGCTGCAGTGGAAGTGTGGAGTCTTAACCACTGGACCGCCAGGGAAGTCCCCTCTTTCACCTTTTTACAAACAAAACATATCTAGTCATTTTAGCCTTTTTTTGGGGTAACAAGCTGCTCTTGAGTACTATTTCCATTTTGCCTATAAAGTATATAATATTCTTGTCCTTATAAATCAAAATTAGTCTTTACAGGAGCCCCTCTGAAACGGTCTGAGGAAAATCAACTAAAAACACATCAAATGTCACCAGAATGGCATTGATCCTGAGAGGCCCTACATCAGAGATCTTAACTGGTATCTAAGTACTGGCTTTTTGGAGTCAATGAACATTCTGAAATACACAGTATGCTAAACTCAGTTGTTTTCTTTGCAGAAAATCCTTAATTCTCTTCAGATGCTCAAAGGTGAATGATTCCAAAAGGATATGCATCCAATGATAATGCAAAGAATTCTGACACGACATTTCAAGGTGTATGTACACGCACAATTAGGAAGGGAGAGAGCAAAGAAAGGACAATAAAACAAGAACTTATTTACTACACACAACTCCCTTTTCTAGATTGCAATGGTCTCTTAGAATAAATATGTGATTCCCTTCTATTATTCAGGTCAATACATCTCTTTGCCAAACAAGGTAGAAAAAAGTTTCAGCTGATTCCCTGTATGTGGGCAGTCTTGCTTGTGATTATTAGTAGCATTGAACCTGAAACCATGAATACACTAGAATCAAGCTATAAGGAAATTCCAACACATTAAAATGAAGTCAAGTCTTGGAGGCCAAAGAATGTAGCACCTGGAAGCAATACTAGAAAGAAACTGCAAACAGGAAAGATGCGTAACTTGGGGGTACTGACATACGACATGAACATATATGATTAAAGACATTCACTGCTTTCCCAGGCAACACACATTACAAAAAGCACCAGTGGCTGAACCCTGCTACCTACCCATGCTATAGTCATCTAAGTAGAGCAAGCACCAAAACTCACTGTCAGAATTCACTGCAATTTATCAGTACTGACTAGACACACCCTAAGAGGTAAGGAAAGACTGGACAGGAATCTATTTGTGCCTAAATTAGCATCAACTCACAGGGAAAGCAATCAGGGAATAAACTGTCTCAGTTTCTTTGAGTACACATTCCTCAAAAATTCCTGTTCTAAGCATATAAAATCAGCAACTTTAATTTTTAGGTTGGGGTCTAGTTCCTGTGTAGATTAGTAAATGGGAGATAACTGAATACTTTTTATCAGACAAGGATCACCATACATTCTGACCAATCATTCATGCTTAAAATATTGAGAAATAATAACAGTAAAAGCTAATATTTATTGAGGACTTACCAGGTGCCAGGTTGTAGTAACCCTCACAATTCTCTGAGGTAAACACTACCATTAATGTGGAGAGGTTATATAACTTGCCCAAAGTTATACAGGTAATAAAAAGTGGGAACTGGGATTCCAAGCATGCTCACCTAATCACTATGCTTTAATGCTTCAACCTGCCAGGTTATTTTTTTTATCCTATAAGCCAAAGACAGCCAATGAAAATATTTAAGGACAGCAGTAATGATCATATTTACACGTTAGATTACACTAATCAATACTGTGGAGAGCAGCATGATGATGAAGTAAGCAAGGGTCTCAAGAGATAGTCAAAATCTAGGTCAAAAATGTGAAGGAACTGAACCACAGGAATGCAGAAAGGATAAAAAACCTAAAATCTTTACCTGGTAAACTTAGCTAGACTTATTAACATATTGGATGAAGGGATGGGAAAGGATGGAGTCTACCTCTCAGGTTACTAGCTTGGCCACTGGTAATTATGGTCTATCAATTCAAAGACAGGAGGAGGAGCTGGCAGTTTCGTTTCCCTTAAGGTCGGCAGGAAGATAAGTCTACCTTTTATGTAATCAAAAACAAAACGAGAAAAAACAATTCTATAGAATTTCCCTCCTCCTACCAAAAACACTTTCCCACTTTCCATACTATTCATTGTACTGTTTCTATATTTCCTGTCCTAAATAGAGCAAAAAAGAAAAAAATATAACTTTGACAAATGACACTATGCTTAGAGTTCCAACGTCAGACACTTAAGCGCCACTGACAGCCTGTTCTGCCGAATCCAGGCCAATTAAACCAGTGCTTTGGAAGCCATTTGAATCTCACGTGAAACTGTTAAAAGAGATTAGCCTGAATACGCTCCTCAGTTGGGCCCTGGGATAGGCAGCTTCCTCTGAAATCCTGCTCACCAACCGCTTCTGCGACCGCCTAGAGAACCATGAAGGAACAGGAAGGCGCTGCCCAGCCTCCACCGCCAACTTCCCGGTCCAGGGCCCAATGCCGGTTCTAAAGGTTCTCCACACATCTTCTAAGTAGGCTCAAGCCAGAAAGTGCACCATGAAAATGGTATCCACTGTCACGTGTATGGAAAACTCTGAAAGAAACAAATTACTTATATTCACGGTCCCACGTCGGATGTCTTTTGAATCAATAACCAAGTCGCCTACATTTTTGTCTAGCGATGAGCAGCGCTAGGAAAGCCTAGCAGTGACGAATTCGGCTGGCTGACACGGAAATGGACAGGCTTTCCGACAGCCAGAGCCCCTCGAGCCGACGCGGAGGATCAGTGTATCCTCATCCCCAGGCGACCCAGGCCCCAGCCCCGCATCAGGCGTCCCCGGACTCCGGCCGCGACGCCGCCCAACCTCCCCTGGCTTGGGGCTTCGGGCTCAGTAAAGCAGCCGAACTCCGAGCCCGCGCTCACCGAGCTGCCGCTCGCGGCCCGCGCGCCCGCGCGCTTCTCCAGCATGGCTCCCGCCTCGGGCTCCGACGCCGCCTTCTCCTCCCTCTCCAGTGGAGACTCCGCGTTCATGCCGCTGCCATGCCTGCGCCGGCTGGGGGTGTTCCGGGACTACAGCTACGCCGCAAATGCGGCGGCGGGGCCCGCGCTCTCATGGGCTCCACGGCCCAAAGCGGCTTGCGGGTCAGGCGGCGGCGCCAGTGGCGACTCCGAGGGCTGTGAGCGCTGCCGAGGCCGGAGCCGCAAGAGAAACGAGGCGAGGAGAGCAGCTAAATGCGGGCACAAGCCACAGCCACGAACAGAACCCAACTCACAGAGCTGCCAACAGCGTCTCCAGCGGCCGAGGTAGCCCCGCTCCGCTTCCCTACAAGCCGACGAGGGGCAGGAAGCCCCGCCCCGGATCTCAGCTCCCGCCATAAGTTCGTCGCCTGCGCCCAAAGCCTCAGCAGCGCCCGCCCACCTCAGGCCCCGCCCCTACGTTTCCGGGGCCTCCTTGGCGTCAGGACTCCGCAGCACGCCGGAAATGCGTCATCGCCCAAGGCCCCCAAGAGTAGTTTCTTTTCCCTGAGACAGAGCCGGATCTGGCGAGCTGAGGGTGTCAGGTGCTGGGGGTTTTGTTAGTGACTGCACTTCTGGTCTTGGTTTGGTGCCCCAAACAAGTATATGGATGGGCACGTTCAGACACGGATACAGAGCCCCGGGATCTGGAATCCCGAACTGGGGAAGTGCCGTATGCTATAACTACGATATTCTGTTCCTCTTCAAAGCCTATAAAGAAGCTGACAGAGAGCTTACCTGGGCTGTGGGATTCATGGGAAGGACAGTCTTAGGAAACATACAGGTTCCTGTTCCAATCCAGAGCTACTTGATGGTACCAACACGGTGTATATGAACTGAGACTCAAAGTCTCAGATCATGTTTGGGTAAAGTGCTGATGTACAGAAATCAGCTAACACTTATTGTGGCTCTATAAATGTTATGATTACTGGCTGGAAAGGACCTTGTGAAATATTACTTCCTACTTTGCAGATGTCGACCCAAGCTCCAAAAGTAAAGTGGCTTGGCTAGTTAGAGAGTTAATGTGACAGATAGGACCTGCTCCACGAATTTGGGGAACAAATATAGTCAGAATATTTTTTATTAGGTGTTTGAGAATTCAATGCCTCTTTGAAAGAAGACAAACACTGAAACTGAAGAACTTATGTCTTCCTCCTTACTAAAGATACCCAGGTGGACTTAATTGAAGAATGGAGTAAGTCCAGTCATTTCACTATTGATTTGCATCTTGTATTATTGTTGTTGTTTTAAATGGGTCTTGTACAATCCTAAAGATTTTTGTTTGATTTGCTATAGTGTATCCATTGGCTTAGGTGCCTTCCAGGGCTTGAGTCCATAGCACTTGGTGTACTGAGTTATAGCTTCATTTACACTCACTGATCAGACATTGCTTCCCAAAGCATATTGATGTCCAAAATCAGTTTTTCCTGAAAGAACATAGAAATTCTTGTATTAAGCTCAGGTCATCTACCTAGACTGCCCCTTCTATCAGGGACTTTACTGCTACTTATCCTTGACTGAAGGCTTTTTAGTCGGCACTAGGAAACTGACAGGATTTTAGAAGCCACCAGCCTTGAATTGTGAGTAGGAAATTCCCCCAACAATACCTCAGACCAGTTGTCCCCTATCCTGTTCTTAAATATAGCCAGAGAAGAGGATATGTTAAATAGGCCCAATCCATTTATGGATAGCTGTCATATTTTGGAATTATGTCCTTTTTGTTAAGCCAAAAACTGCCTATTTCATCCATACTTTGATTCTGGTTCTGCCTTCTATATCTGTACAAACATGTCTAATTCCATTTGTTTGAAATGCCAAGATGAACTTGTCATCTTTCTTGATTATCTTCTAAGTACAAACCAGTTTGTAAAAATCCCAATTAAAATGCATTGCCAGAAATGTAACACTGGAAGTAATATGTGATGATGGCACTGTGAGGTCTGGTCCCTTGATTTGCAGAGTCATAAAAGTAAATTTTAGGAGATGAATTATTTATTGCATTGTGTTGATAGTTATACCATAGGAATTAAATAGACCCTTATTCTTACCTTCTAATTAATTCTGCACTAATCAATGTCAAAGACCTGGGATTCCACATAATTTAATCCAACATCCTAGGCTCTAGGAAAATAATGGCACTCACTGAAGGATACCTGTGTTATGGTATTTGGAAAATTGGGTATCCATATGCAATCCATGAAACTGGACCCTTGTCTTACACCATACATCACTCAAAGTGGATGACATTCTCAAACATAAGACCTGAAACTCTAAAACTACTGAAAGAAAACAGGGAAAAAATCTGACTGGACAAATATTTTTTTGATGTGACACCAAAAGCACAGGCTACAAAGCAAAATTAGACAAGTGAGATTGCATATAAAGCTTTTGTACCACAAAGGAAATAATCAACAAAATGAAAAAGCAACCTACTGAATGGGAGAAAATATTTTCAAATTATATATCCAATAAGGGGTTAATATCTAAATTATATATGGAACTCACGCAACTTAATAGCAAATAGATAAATAAATAGCCTGATTAAAACATGGGCAAGGGCTTCCCTGGTGGCGCAGTGGTTGAGAGTCCGCCTGCTGATGCAGGGGACATGGGTTCATGCCCAGGTCCGGGAAGATCCCACGTCCTGCGGAGCGGCTGGGCCCGTGAGCCATGGCCGCTGAGCCTGCACGTCCGGAACCTGTGCTCCACAAAGGGAGAGGCCACAACAGTGAGAGGCCCGCGTACAGCAAAAAAAAAAAAACATGGGCAAAAGACCTAAATAGACATTTCTCAAAAGAAGACATGCAAATGACCAACAGGTATATGAAAAGATGCTCAACTTCACTAATCATCAAGGAAATGCAAATCAAAACCACAATGAGATACCACCTCAAATCTGTTAGAATGGCTGTTATAAAAAAGACAAAAAATAACAAGTGTTGCAAGAATTTTGATAAAAGTGAACATGTGTACACTGCTGGTGGGAATATAAATTGGTACAGACAATGTGGAAAACAGTATAGAGTTTCTCCCCAAAAGTAAAAAAACAAAATTACCATATGATCCAGCAATCCCACTTCTGGGTATATATCCAGAAGAAATAAAATCAGAATCACAAAGAGACATCTGCACTCCCATGTTTATTGCAGCATTATTCACAGTTGGCAAGATATGGAAACAACATAAATATTTATCTTCAGATGATTGTTTAAAGAAAATATGATATATATATATGTATATTGCAATATTATATAATTCATCATTTTAAACGATGTAAATATGGCCATTTGTGACAACATGGATGAGCCTGGAGGGCATTGTGCTAAATGAAATAAGCCAAATACAGAAAGACAAGTATTGCATGATGTCACTTACATGTGGAATCTAAAATAGCCAAACTCCTAGAAGCAGTGGAGTAGAATGGTGGTTTCCAGGGGTTTGAGGAAGAGAGAAATGGGAGATGTTTGTCAATGAGTATATAATTTCAGTTATGCAAAATAAGTTCTGAAGACCTAATGTACAGCAGTGTGACTGTCATTATCAGTACTGTATTGTGTTCTTGAAATTTGCTAAGAGGGTTGACCCAAAATGTTCTCATTACAAAAAGAAAAATGAAAGAAAATGGCAACTGTGAAGTGATAGATATATTAATAGCTTGGTTGGAGTGACTATTTCATAGTCTATATGAATATCAAAACATCAACTGAACACCATAAATTTTTTCAATTTTTATTCATTATACCTCAATAAAGCTGGAGCAATAATTAATAAAAAAAATTTAATAAACATTTTAATTAAGAAAAGGAAAAGCTGTTAAACTCATGGTATGGCTTATTACAGTGAAAGGATGCAGATTGAAATCAGAAAAGGTAAAGGGCACATAGGGCAGAGTCTAGGAGAGACCATGCAACAAGTTACCAGTTGTCTTCTCTGAGTGGAGGCTATGGACATCGTTTAATTACCCCAGCAATGATGTGTGACAATATGCATGAAGCCCAGGAAGCTTACCTAAGTCTTGGTATCCAAGGTGTTTATTGGGGGTCAGTCACATAGCATGGAGCACCAAGTGACTGACCTTAGGTACTCAGTCCTCAGCCCCTCCAGAGATGATATTGATACCAAGTGGCCCAAAGACACCATCATAAATCACATTGTTACCATAAGCTTCCTAGCATACTCCAAGGCCCCAGGTAAACAAAGCCATTATTATCAGGCTTATAGGCATATTCCAAGGGCTTACAGGTTATCTCCCAGAAGACAGTCATGGGCCAAACCTTTGTTTCTTGGTTTGTTTTTTTTTTTCATCTATATTGGAGTATAATTGCTTTACAAGGGTCTGTTAGTTTCTGCCTTATAACAAAGTGAATCAGCTATGCATATACATATATGCCCATATCTCTTCCCTCTTGCGTCTCCCTTGCCCCACCATCCCACCCGTCTAGGTGGTCGCAAAGCACCCAGCTGAACTCCCTGGGCTGTGCGGCTGTGTCCCACTAGCTATCGGTTTTACATATGGTAGTGTATCTATGTCCATGCCACTCTCTCACTTTATCTCAGCTTAACCTTCCCCCTCCCCATGTCCTCAAGTCCATTCTGTAGTAGGTCTGTGTCTTTATTCCCATCCTGCCTCTAGATTCTTCATGACCTTTTTTTTAAGATTCCATATAAATGTGTTAGTGTACGGTATTTGTTTTTCTCTTTCTGACTTACTTCACTCTGTATAACACACTCTAGGTCAATCCACATCACTACAGATAACTCAGTTTCGTTCCTTCTTATGGCTGAGTAATATTCCATTGCATGTATTTGCCACATCTTTATCCAGTCATCTGTTGATGGACACTTAGTTTGCTTTCATGTCCTGGCTATTGTAAATAGAGCTACAATGAACATTGTGGTACATGACTCTTTTTGAATTATGGTTTTCTCAGGGTATATGCCCAGTAGTGGGATTTCTGGGTCATATGATAGTTCTATTTTTAGGTTTTTAAGGAACCTCCATACTGTCCTGCAGAGTGGCTATATCAATGTACATTCCCACCAACAGTGCAAGAGGGTTCCGTTTTCTCCAAACCCTCTCCAGCATTTTTGATGATGGCCATTCTGACTGGTGTGAGATGATATCTCATTGTAGTTTTGATTTGGATTTCTCTAATGATTAATGATGTTGAGCATTCTTTCATGTGTTTGTCGGCAATCTGTATATCTTCTTTGGAGAAATGTCTATTTAGGTATTCTGCCCATTTTTCGATTGGGTTGTTTGTTTTTTTGATATTGAGCTGCATGAGCTGCTTGTATGTTTTGGAGATTAATCCTTTGTCAGTAGCTTCATTTGCAAATATTTTCTCCCATGCTGAGTGTTGTCTTTTTGTTTTCTTTATTGTTTCCTTTGCTGTGCAAAGCTTTTAAGTTTCATTAGGTCCCATTTGTTTATTTTTGTTTTTATTTCCATTACTCTAGGTGGGTCAAGGAGAATCTTGCTGTGATTTATGTGATAGACTGTTTTGTCTATGTTTTCTTCTAAGAATTTTATAGTGTCTGGCCTTACATTTAGGTCTTTAATCCATTTTGAGCTTATTTTTGTCTATGGTGTTAGGGAGTGATCTACTGTCATACTTTTAGATGTGGCTGTCCAGTTTCCCCAGCACCACTTATTGAAGAGGCTCTCTTTTCTCCACTGTATATTCTTGCCTCCTTTATCAATGATAAGGTGGCCATATGTGTGTGGGTTTATCTCTCGGCTTTCATTCCTGTTCCATTGATCTATATTTCTGTTTTTGTGCCACTACCATGCTGTCTTGATTACTGTAGCATTGTAGTATAGTTGGAAGTCAGGGAGGCTGATTCCTCCAGCTCCTACTCAATATTGCTTTAACTATTCGGGGTCTTTTGTGTTTCCATACAAATTGTGAACTACTTTGTTCTACTTCTATGAAAAATGCCAGTGGTAGTTTGATAGGGATTGCATTTAATCTGAAGATTGTCTTGGGTAGTATAGTCATTTTCACAATGTTGATTCTTCCAATCCAAGAACATGGCATATCTCTCCATCTATTTCTATCATCTTTAATTTCTTTCATCAGTGTCTTATAGTTTTCAGCATATAAGTCTTTTGTCTCCTTAGTAGGTTTATTCCTAGGTATTTTATTCTTCTTGTTGCAAAGGTAAATGGAAGTCTTTACTTAATTTCACTTTCAGATTTTTCATCATTAGTGTATAGGAATGCTAGAGATTTCTGTGCATTAATTTTCTATCCTGCTACTTTACCAAATTCATTGATTAGCTCTAGTAGTTTTCTGGTAACATGTTTAGGATTCTCTATGTAGAGTATCATGTCATCTGCAAACAGTGACAGTTTTACTTCTTCTTTTCCAATTTGGATTTCTTTTATTTCTTTTTCATCTCTGATTGCTGTGGCTAAAACTTCCAAAACAATGGAAATAATAGTGGTGAGAGTGGGCAACCTTGTCTTTTTCCTGGTCTTAGTGGAAATGGTTTCAGTTTTTCACCATTGAGGACAATGTTGATTGTGGGTTTGTCATATGTGGCCTTTATTATGTTAATGTAGGTTCCCTCTATGCCTACTGTCTGGAGGGTTTTTTATCATAAATGCATGTTGAATTCTTTTCTTTTTTTTTTGTGGTACGCAGGCCTCTCACGATTTTAATTTTGTTAAATTTAACAAGGCTTGATTTGTGACCCAAGATATGATCTATCCTAGAGAATGTTACATGAGCACTTGAGAAGAATGTGTACTCTGTTGTTTTTTGATGCAATGTCCTGTAAATGGCAATTAAGTCCATCTTGTTTAATGTATCATTTAAAGCTTGTGTTTCCTTATTTATTTTCATTTTGGATGGTCTGTCCATTTGTGAAAGTGTGGTGTTAAAGTCCCCTACTATGATTGTGTTACTGTTGATTTCCCCTTTTATGGGTTTTACTGTTTGCCTTATGTATTGAGGTGCTCCTATGTTGGGTGCATAAATATTTACAATTGTTATATCTTTTTCTTGGATTGATCCCTTAATCACTGTGTAGTGTCCTTCTTTGTTTCTTGTAATAGTCTTTGTCTTAAAGTATATTGTGTCTGATATGAGAATTGCTACTCCAGCTTTCTTTTTATTTCCATTTGCATGGAATATCTTTTTCCATCCCTCACTTTCAGTCTGTATGTGTCTCTCGGTCTGAAGTGGGTCACCTGTAGACAGCATATATACGGCTCTTGTTTTTGTATCCATTCAGCCAGTCTATGTCTTTCGGTTGGAGCATTTAATCCATTTACATTTAAGGTAATTATTGATATGTATGTTCCTATTGCCATTTTCTTAATTGTTTTGTGTTTGTTATTGTAGGTCTTTTCCTTCTCTTGTTTTTCCTGCCTAGAGCAGTCCCTTTAGCATTTTTTGTTAGGCTGGATTGGTGGTGCTGAATTGTCTTAGCTTTTGCTTGTCTGTAAAAGTTTTCATTTCTCTGTCAAATCTGAATGAGGTCCTTGCTGGTTAGAGTAATCTTGGTTGTAGGTTTTTCTCCTTCATCACTTTAAATATGTCCTGCCATTCCCTTCTGGCTTACAGAGTTTCTGCTGAAAGATCACCTGTTAACCTTATGGGGATTCCCGGGTGTGTTATTTAGTTTTTTTTTTCCCTTGCTGCTTTTAATATTTTTTCTTTGTATTTAATTTTTGATACTTTGATTAATATGTGTCTTGACATGTTTCTCCTTGGATTTTTCCTGTATGGGGCTCTCTGTGCTTCCTGGACTTCATTAACTATTTCCTTTCCCACATTAGGCAAGTTTTCAACTATAATCTCTTCAAATATTTTCTCAGTCCCTTTCTTTTTCTCTTCTTCTTCTGGGACCCCTATAATGTGAATGTTGGTGCATTTAATGTTGTCCCAGAGGTCTCTAAGACTGTCCTAAATTCTTTTCATTCTTTTTTCTTTATTCTGCTCTGCAGTAGTTACTTCCACTATTTTATCTTCCAGGTCACTTACCCGTTCTGCCTCAGTTATTCTGCTATTGATCCCTTCTAGAGAATTTTAAATTTCATTTATTGTGTTGTTCATCACTGTTTCTTTGCACTTTAGTTCTTCTAGGTCCCTGTTAAACGTTTCTTGTATTTTGTCCATTCTATTTCCAAGATTGTATCATCTTTACTATCATTATTCTGAATTCTTTTTCAGGTGGACTGCCTATTCCCTCTTCATTTGTTAGTTCTGGTGGGGTTTTGCCTTGCTCCTTCATCCGCTGTGCGTTTCTCTGTCATCTCAGTTTGCTTAACTTACTGCATTTGGGGTCTGCTTTTCACAGGCTTCAGTTCATAGTTCCCGTTGTTTTTGATGTCTGTCCCCAGTGGCTAAGGTTGGTTCAGTGGGTTGTGTTGGCTTCCTGGTAGAGGGGAGTAGTGCCTGTGTTCTGGTGGATGAGGCTGGATCTTGCCTTTCCAGTGGACAGGTCCACTTCTTGTGGTGTGTTTTGGGGTGTCTGTGTCCTTATTATGATTTTGGGCAGCCTCTCTGCTAATGGATTGGGTTGTGTTCCTGTCTTGCTAGTTGTTTGTCATAGGGTGTCCAGTACTGTAGTTTGCTTGTCGTTGAGTAGAGCTGAGTCTTGGCATTGAGATGGAGATATCTGGAAAATTTTCACCGTTTGATATTACGTGTAGCTGGGAGGTCTTTTGTGGAGCAGTGTCTTGAACTTGTCTCTCCCACCTCAGAGGCTCAGCCCTGACACCTGGCTGGAGTACCAAGAGCCTGTCATCCACACAGCTCACGATAAAAGGAAGAAAAGAAAGAAAGAACGAATGAAGATAAAATAAGATAAAGTAAAATAAAATGAAACAAAGTTATTAAAATAAAAAATAATTATTAAAAAAATTTTCAAGTAATTAAAAAAAGAAAAATGAAAGAAAGAATAGAGCAACCAAACCAAAAAACAAATCCACCAATGATAACAAGTGCTAAAAATTATGCTAGGAAAATAAAACATAAAATGGATAGACAGAACCCTGGGACAAATGATGAAAGCAAAGCTATCTCAGACAAAATCTCACACAGAAGCATACACATACGCACTCACAAAAAGAGAAAAAGGGGAAAAAATAATAAATCTTGCTCTCAAAGTCTACCTCCTCAATTTGAGATGATTCGTTGTCTATTCAGGTATTCCACAGATGCAGGGTACATCAAGTTGTCTGTGGATATTTAACCTGCTGCTGCTGAGGCTGCTGCAAGAAATTTCCCTTTCTCTTCTTTGTTCGCACAGCTCCTGGGGTTCAGCTTTGGATTTGGCCCCGCCTCTGCATGTAGGTTGCCAGAGGCCGTCTGTTCTTCACTCAGACAGGACGAGGTTAAAGGAGCAGCTGATTCAGGGGCTCTGGCTCACTCTGGCTTGGGGGAGGGAGGGGTACGGAGTTCGGGGTGAGCCTGCAGCAGCAGAGGCTGGCATGACCTTGCACCAGCCTGAGGTGCACCATGTGTTCTCCCAGGGAAGTTGTCCCTGGATCACGGCACCCTGGCAGTGGCAGGCTGCACAGGCTCCCGGGAGTGGAGGTGTGGATAGTGACCTGTGCTTGCACACAGGCTTCTTAGTGGCTACAGCAGCAGCCTTAGTGTCTCATGCCCGTCTCTGGGGTCCACGCTGATAGCCGTGGCTCACGCCTGTCTCTGGAGCTCCTTTAAGTGGTGCTCTTATTCCTCTCTCCTCACGCATCAGGAAACAAAGAGGGAAGAAAAAGTCTCTTGTCTCATCGGCAGCTCCAGACCTTTTTCCTGACTCCCTCCCGGCTAGCTGTGGCACACTAGCCCCCTTTAGGCCATGTTCATGCAGCCAACACCAGTCCTCTCCCTGGGATCCAACCTCTGAAGCCCGAGCCTCAGCTCCCAGCCACCGCCCACCCCAGTGGGTGAGCAGAAATGTCTCTCAAGCTGGAGAGTGCTGGTCCGCACCAATCCTCTGTGTGGGAATCTCTCCACTTTGCCCTCCATGCCCCTGTTGCTGTGCTCTCCTCCATGGCTCTGAAGTTTCCTCCCTCCACCACCCACAGCTACCTAGTGTGTGGAAACATTTCCCCCTTCACAGCTCCCTCCCACTGGTGCATGTCCCGTCCCTATTCTTTTGTCTCTGTTTATTCTTTTGCCCTACCCAGGTATGTGGGGAGCTTCTTGCCTTTTGAGAGGTCTGAGTTCTTCCGCCAGCATTCAGTAGGTGTTTTGTAGGGGTTGTTCCACATGTAGATGTAATTCTGATGTATTTGTGGAGATGAAGGTGATCTCCACGTCTTACTCTTCTGCCATCTTGAAGCTCCTCCAGGCCAAACCTTTGTTTGGAATATGTAGGCTTTGGGTGAGCCAGGCCTGCTGAGTTAGTCCTTCACTGAACACAATCTAATAAAATAAACAACCTAAATGTGATTTCTCCAAACCAAAATGTTTTATAATGTGTGCTAGAACCAAGACTCTTGCTACTCAATTTGTGACTTCTAGAAGTAAATTGTCAGGTTAATAAGGATACCCCCATCACAATTTGTAACTCAGAAAATTCAGAATAGGAGAAGAGAGACAGGCAGAAATAGCTGAAGACTTATGCATGCTATCAAAGAGCAGACAATCTAATAGAAGAGACGTGATAATAACACTGGCTACCATTTAGTGAGTGATTGGTGATAAGTGATTTATATATAACCTTTCATCTTCATCTTAACTTTATAAGGTAGGCATTTTAATCTTCATTTACATATGGAGAAAACCAAGTAAGATATATTTAGAAATTTACCTTTGCTTTGCTGCCAGTAAATGGTTAAACAAGATACAAGTCTTGCTAGTCTACTGCTGGTGGGAATTTAGGCTGGTAAGGCCTTTCTGGAAAGAAATCAGGTAATTCTTATTGATGTTAATATGCATTGCTCAGCAACCAAACAAACCATACTTGTGTATCTCAGAGAAATTCTCACATCAACACATAAAAGGATAGTGGCAGGAATTTGTATTGTACCATTATTTGTGGGACGAGGGTGTTGGAGACAATCTAGGCCTCCATGGCTGGATATATTTAATGTGACAGATGCATACTATAGAACACTATGCAACAGAGAGAAGTAAGAGACTATATGCATACAAAAATTTTTGAGAGACTCTTCTATATTAAAAAGAAACTAAAGGTACCTAGCAACCAAATATAAACAACCTTTATTGGATCCTTAGTTTAAAAATAATAAATAAAGGCAGCAATAAAATATATTTGGGGGAGAAAATATGTAACATAGAGGGCAGTGAAAAGGTTAGTATCTGTATTTTACTAAGAGTTCTATATATCAATTTTAAAAAGACACATAATCTTCTCTTCCCCCTAGATGAGTAAAGAATCATGAACAGGGCAATTTCAAAATAAGAAATAAAAACTGTTAAAAAACATAAAAAGATATATTCACTCTGATTAGTAACCAAAGAAATGTAGATTAGAATAATGAAACATCACTTTCCATTTTAAGAACAGCAAAGATTAAACAGAATAATAATATTCAAAGTTGGTGAAGGTGTAAATACTGGTGAAGTGTAAATTAGTTCAACTTTTTGGAGGTAATGAATTAGACAATATGAGCAAATTTTTACATAAATATTCCTTTGACCTACCTATTCTACAAGTTTAACAATTTGTAGAATCTACCCAAAGTCAATAATTAAACAAATGGGTAAAAAATCTTTTGGTAGCTTTGTAGGCAAGAACAGAAGGAAGAGAACTAGGTACAGGGCTACTTCAATAGTCCAGGTAATATACGGTAGTGACTTGAATAGGGTGATGGCAATGGGGATGGAGAGAAAAGGACAGATTGGAAACAGGACCAAAAGGCCTTGCTTATGGACTGGATGTGGGAGCAGTTAATAAAGTGCACTTAAAATAGTCAGATTGCTCAGCTCCCTATGTAGAAGTGGAACACCTAGAATGGTGAAATTTTCACTGAGGCTAAAGTCTATGAAATGTTTACTAAAAACACTGGTGCTTCTGGTAGATTCATGGGGCTTGAAAGAGAAATAGAGAAACTGTTGAAGTTCTGTGAGTGAAGTGCCATGGAAGACATTAAGAAAACAAAAAGTAAAAGGAACTGTACTTGGAAGTGCAGGAGTGAAACATACTAGGATTCCACCACCAGTGTAAGCCTTACTTACTTTGATATCCCAGCATTCCTTCCCGCTTCCCATTACCTTCCCCTTAACACACACATAAATATACATATGTCCAAAAGAACTTCTTCAACCACATACACAGACCTGCAGTATTCGTTCTAGGCAGCTCCTAGAAGAGCTTTTCAAAGACAAGGATCCCGGTAAAACACCAGTGGTAAAGAAATTTGTCATATCTACCACATCTCTTCTAAGAAGAATTATAGAATCAGCCATCCAAGTTACACAAAGAAATCCTGCTTTGGTTTTTTTTTTTTTTAGAGGTACAAAGGATTATTTTTTTTTTAATTTTATTTATTTACTTTTGGCTGTGTTGGGTCTTCGTTTCCGTGCGAGGGCTTTCTCTAGTTGTGGCAAGTGGGGGCCACTCTTCATCGCGGTGCGCGGGCCTCTCACTATCGCGGCCTCTCTTGTTGCGGAGCACAGGCTCCAGATGTGCAGGCTTAGTAGTTGTGGCTCACGGGCCTAGTTGCTCCTTGGCATGTGGGATCTTCCCAGACCAGGGCTTGAACCCGTGTCCCCTGCATTGGCAGGCAGATTCTCAACCACTGCACCACCAGGGAAGCCCCAAAGGATTATTATTGAATTTAGATCTATTCTCATACAGAATTAACATTCCTCAAACTTCAAACATTGGTTGGTTTGCAAGTAGCAGTAACATTTTATTTTTTTGTGGCTTAATATCTCTCTTTTTATTTGAATTTTATTTTATTTATTTTTTATACTGCAGGTTCTTAGTTATCTATTTTATACATATTAGTGTATGTATGTCAATCCCAATCTCCCAATTCATCCCACCAACCCCCCTCCACTTCCCCTCCTTGGTGTCCATACATTTGTTCTCTACATCTGTGTCTCTATTTCTGCCTTGCAAACCAGTTCATCTGTACCATTTTTCTAGATTCCACATATATTCGTTAATATATTTGTTTTTCTCCTTCTGACTTACTTCACTCTGTATGACAGTCTCTAAGTCCATTCATGTCTCTACAAATGATCCAATTTCCTTCCCTTTTATGGCTGAGTAATATTCCACTGTATGTATGTACCACATCTTCTTTATCCATTTGTCTGTCAGTGGACATTTAGGTTGAGTCCATGACCTGGCTATTGTAAATAGTGCTGCAATGAACATTGGGGTGCATGTGTCTTTTTGAATTACGGTTTTCTCTGGGTATATGCCCAGTAGTGGGATTGCTGGGTCATATGGTAATTCTTAGTGTTTTTAAGGAACTTCCATACTGTTCTCCATAGTGGCTGTATCAATTTACATTCTCACCAACAGTGCAAGAGGATTCCCGTTTCTCCACACACTCTCCAGCATTTGTTGTTTGTAGAATTTCTGATGATACCCATTCTAACTGGTGTGAGATGATACCTCATTGTAGTTTTGATTTGCATTTCTCTAATAATTAGTGTTGATGAGCAGCTTTTCATGTGCCTCTTGGCCATCTGTATGTCTTCTTTGGAGAAATGTCTATTGTGGTGTTCTGTCCATTTTTGGATTGGATTGTTTGTTTTTGTGATATTGAGCTGCATGAGCTGCTTGTATATTGTGGAGATTAATCCTTTGTCCGTTGATTCATTTGCAAATATTTTCTTCCATTCTGAGGGTTGTCTTTTTGTCTTGTTTATGGTTTCCTTGGCTGTGCAAAAGCTTTGAAGTTTCATTAGGTCCCATTTGTTTATTTCTGTTTTTATTTCCATTTCTCTAGGAGGTGGATCAAAAAAGATCTTGCTGTGATTTATGTCAAAGAGTGTTCTTCCTATGTTTTCCTCTAAGAGTTTTATAGTGTCTGGTCTTACATTTAGGTCTTTGATCCACTTTGAGTTTGTTTTTGTGTATGGTGTTAGAGAGTGTTCTAATTTCATTCTTTTACATGTAGCTGTTCAGTTTTCCTAGCACCACTTATTGAAGAGACTGTCTTTTCTCCATTGTATGTCCATGCCTCCTTTGTCATAGATTAGTTGACCATAGATCCATGGGTTTATCTCTGGGTTTCTATCCTGTTCCATTGATCTATATTTCTGTTTTTGTGCCAGTACCATAGCTTTGATTACGGTAGCTTTGTAGTATAGTTTGAAGTCTGTATTTGAGTCTGATTCTTCCATCTCCATTTTTTTTCCCTCAAGATTGCTTTGGCTATTTGTGTCTTTTGTGTCTCCATACAAATTTTAAGATATTTTGTTCTAGTTCTGTAAAATATACCATTGGTAATTTGATAGGGATGCTGGTGTGGTTTTTAATAGAGTTAGTAATATAATACAATATCTAAGATAAAAAGTACACTGTATGGGATTAATGACAGTTTAGACCTGGCAGAAAAGATTAGTGAACTTGAAAACAGCAATAGAAGCTATGTAAAATGAAATACCTTGTGAAAAAAAGATTGGAAATAAATGAAGAGTGCCTCACTGTGTGACAACTTCACACACACTGGTCTAATTTATAGTTTGAGTCCCCAGAGGAGAATAGGGAGGGGCATAGAAAGTATTTGAAAAAATAATGACCAGAATTGTATAAATTTAATGAACCATATAAACCCATAGATCCAAGAAGCTCAATAATACATAAGCACAAGTAACATGAAGAAAACAACACCAGAGTACATCATAATCAAATTGCTTAAAATTAATTGTAAACAGAAAATCTTAAAATCAGCCCAAGTAAAGAAACACATTATGTACAATTATGTACAGAGGAACAAAGTTAAGAAAGAGACCATATTTTTCACTGGGAACAGTGCAAGGTAGAAGACAGTGGAGCAACAGCTGTAGAGTACTGAAAGAAGAAAAAAGTCAACCTCACCCTAGAATTCTATTACTATTTATTTTGTTGTTCAAATTGTTCCATCTTTGGCCATTGGGAGCTCTTTCAGTTTTTCTCCTATGTCCTTTTGAGAAATTTTTTTTTTCTTTAGAACTTTGTTAATTTCTGACACTACAGGATGCTCCAGGTTCATTTAGTATTTTCTCAGCCCAGCCTTAGGATCAGCCATTTCTGGTTTCTTTTATTACAGAATGATTCTTAGAAACCAAAATTTGGGTGGTGGGTGTGCTCATTGTCACTGAGGTGTCAATGCTTTTAGGTCATTTAATTTATACACAAATCTATATTTTTATATTTGTTTGAAAGGATTCACTTTAGTTGGCTTTTTTTCTCATAGAGGACTATACTTACTTAATCTTTTCAATTCCTTACATTCCATCCAGCAAAGCATTCTATTTGGCAAATTTGGCTAAAAGGCAAGTGTGACTTACCTTCTGAAAAAAAAATGTTATGCTGTTATGCATACTGGGATGATTCAGAATCAGATCAATTAAGCAAACATTCCATAAGAAGGGATGGAATTTTGAGTAATCCAGGCAGACAAAGAGTTTATTCTACAATGTATATGAACTATGCAAAAAGTTAGAAATTTAAAGCCTTTTCCCCTTGCCCTACTTCTGTGTGTTTCACATGCTAGATATTTGTGTTCCTGCCACCTGATACAACTCTATGCCTCAAGCAGTAATTATTGCTGATATGGGTCAGCTCCTCCTGGTCCTTGGCAACCCCTCATAATCAATTATCAAATGTTACTCAAACTTATGCATTTTCTCACCTCCTGTCTCTCTTTCTGCATCCCCACATTGAAGCAACGATCATGTCCTATTTATTCTGTACCTGCTCGTTCCTATTGACACTGCCATAGTTCATAACATTCTCATCTCTCAGTAGTTTAGTGTCTTTATCTTTGCGTTTATTTCCACCTATGTATGCTCTCCTCAAACAGAATTGGTCTTTATAATACAAGTCCATCTTATGTAAGTTTGTTGCTAAAAATTATTCAAGGTCTCCTGTTTTTATGCAAGACAAGGTTCCAACCCATTAGCATGATATGCATGGCCCAGGATAGCTTTTTCCCACCTCTCAGCCTGATCATCTAGTACATTCTACAACCATGCCACTGTGCTCCCAAACCTGAGGCTCTCCCTGTGTAGAAGAGCCTCCTTTTCTCCCTCAACTCAGGTATCATCTCTACCAGGTCTTCCTCATATGTCTTCTTCTGTATCACATACACTTTCCTTGCAACTTGTTTGTACTTTGTGTATACTTTTTCTGTCAACATGTAATTCTCTAAATGTTAAAACATAATTCTCATGCCAATATTTCATTATCTCATTATTAAGGGAACCCATAAAATGAGTTCAAAGAGAATTTGAAAAACTAATTGTTACAATGAATGAGAACAAAAAGGAATAATGAATTAAGATTGCTAAATTAGATGCAGCCCTACTTTATGTCCTATAGGGTAATTAAATGTAACATTTGGGCTTATTTTCCCACCATTATAAAGAAAATCATCTCATCAGTTTCTTATGGGATAACTTCTAACTTTTCAGGGCTGTAAAACATCTGGGCTTAGTCAATAATAAATAGTTAAAAATAAATAATCAAACTTTTCCCTAAAGAGTCAGATGACCCTTAGATGGACTTTTTCAACAATTGTCTTCTAGCATGATGTATTGATATGGCATCTCCTTGCTTTAATTCCAAGTTTGGAGTACTTTTTCTTAGTACTGTTATTGACTACCCTGATAGTGTACTTTTTAGTTCATTCAATCCTGGCACACACTGAACTTGGTGGAACTTAGATTATTGTTATTCAGACTAGGATATGTGTACCCCGTGGGATATGGGAAGACTTTCCAGGGGTTATATAGCCATTGATAGTTTTAAATACCTAATTTCCAGATTCTCACCTTAGGCAGGTACTCTTTACTACAGATAGCTTGCTCCAAAAAGTGTCACTGCTTTGCATATTCTTCTTTCCCACATCCCCTTCCATAGTTATCCTTCCCCCACTTCACTAAAGCCTCTCCACCCATTCCAAATATGATCACAGGCCCTGGTTTTAAATAGTTCCGAGGGCTAAACAAGGGTACAGTTTGAGAAAGCTTCATCCCTGAGAGAGTGACATTTCATTTAAGCAACAGGCTCTTGTCAAGTCTCCAGTCACAGAGACTCCTAACACCATGTTTATTTGGATTAAACAATAAAATAAGAACATTTCTGTCAGAATGTGTGTTGGATTTGGCTGACTTGTTTGACAATGAGGATTAGTTTTGGCAAATAAGTCAAAGGGTGTTTATTTTCCATAAAGTGAAAACACCAAATTGACCCCAAGAATTTTACAAAAAAATTTAAAACCCTGTCTGCAATATCCTGGAAAATATATCCTTTGTATCTGTAAACTAATGATAAAGCAATTTAAATATCAACCTAAAAATGTATGTGAGGTTGAATAGGTTTTATTTGTTTGTTTGTTTAATATTGCTTTAAGAGGCAACAAGCAAAAAAATGAAGACAACTGCCTAGGAAGAAAATTCTGGACATCTAAACTCCAGTTGAAGCCACAGTCAACACCCTCATCTTTTTGTTGTTGACTTGCTGAACATTGTGGTGCCTCACTAGTTTAGTGCTGCCTCTCCCTTCAGCCTGGTCAGCTGATCTTTTGTCCACTGATTTGATTTTAGCACTCTGAAAGTTGACTCAAAACTCACATATCTGTCCACATTACTTAACACCTCTAGTTAAATGGGTGGAAAGGTCCTAAAATCTGATCTCATCCTGGCTTCCTGTGGTATGTGTTTGGGAAGTGCAGGTCAACCAAGGTAGCTTGGATTATATTACTATTGATATAAAATTTAGATTTCCTGGCCAATTTCCCAGTGTCTGCTACCTTTTTCCTTGTGCACATTGCTTTTTTATTATCCTTATTACAATTATTTTTGTACCAAACAGCCTCTCTTTCTTTGTAGACTTTTATATTTTTGAAAAAAATACTTTGTGTTGAGAGGGGGAAGATGGCAGAAGAATAAGACGTGGAGATCACCTTCCTCCCCACAGATACGTCAGAAATATATCTACACATGGAACAACTCCTACAGAACACCTACTGAATGCTGGCAGAAGACCTCAGACCTCCCAAAAGGCAAGAAACTCCCCACGTACCTGGGTAGGGCAAAAGAATAAACAAAGACAAAAGAGTAGGGATGGGACCTGCACCAGTGGGAGGGAGCCATGAAGGAGGAAATGTTCCCACACACTAGAAGCCCCTTCGTGGGAGGAGACTGCGGGTGGCGGAGGGGGGGAGCTTCAGAGCCATGGAAGAGAGTGCAGCAACAGGTGTGCAGAGGGCAAAGTGGAGAGATTTCCACACAGAGGATGGGTGCTGACCAGCACTCACCAGTCCGAGAGGCTTGTCTGTTCACCCGCCGGGTCGGGCGGGGCTGAGAGCTGAGGCTCCGAGCACAGGGAGACAACTGGCAGTTTAAACACAGCCTGAAGGGTTGGGTGCACCACGGCTAGCCAGAAGGGAGTCCGGGAAAAAGTCTGGACCTGCCAAAGAGGCAAGAGACTTTTTCTTCCTTCTTTGTATCCTGGTGCACGAGGAGAGGGAATTAAGAGCGCTGCTTAAAGAAGCTCCACAGATGGGCACAAGCTGTGGCTAAAAACAAGGACCCCAGAGACGGGCATGAGATGCTAAGGCTGCTGCTGCTGCCACCAAGAAGCCTGTGTGTGAGCACAGGGTGCTATCCACACATCCCCTCCCAGGAGCCTTTGCAGCCCGCCACTGCTAAGGTCCCGGGATCCAGGGACAACTTCCCCAGGAGAAGGCAAGGCATGCCTCAGGCTGGTGCAATGTCACGCTGGCCTGTGCCACTGCAGGCTCGCCCTGCACTCTGTACCCCTCCCTCCCCCAGGCCTGAGTGAGCCAGAGCCCCCGAATCAGCGGGTCCTTTAACCCCATTCTGTCTGAGTGAAGAACAGACGCCCTCTGGTGACCTACACGCAGAGGCGGGGCCACATCCAAAGCTGAACCTCTGGAGCTGTGCGAACAAAGAAGAGAAAGGGAAATCTCTCCCAGCAGCCTCAGGAGCAGTGGATTAAATCTCCACAATCAACTTGATGTACCCTGCATCTGTGGAAAGCCTGCATAGAGAACGAATCATCCCAAATTGAGGAGGTGGACTTTGAGAGCAAGATTTATTATTTTTTCCCCTTTTCCTCTTTTTGTGAGTGTGTATGTGTATGCTTCTATGTGAGATTTTGTCTGTATAGCTTTGCTTTCACCATTTGTCCTAGGGTTCTAACCATTTTTTTTTAATTAAAAATTTTTTTTCTTAATTATTTTTTATTTTAATAACTTTATTTTATTTTACCTTATTTTAGTTTCTTTATCTTCTTTCTTTCTTTCTATCTTTCTTCTTTCTTTCTTTCTTTCTTTCTTTCTTTCTTTATTTTTACTTTTTCTCCCTTTTATTCTGATACATGTGGACGAAAGTCTCTTAGTGCTGAAGCCAGGAGTCAGTGCTGTGCCCTCTGATGTGGGGGAGCCAACTTCAGGACACTGGTCCACAAGAGACCTCACAGCTCCATGTAATATCAAACGGCAAAAATCTCCCAGAGATCTCCATCTCAACAACAACACCCATTAGCTTCACCCATGAGCTTCACTCAACAACCAGTAAGATACAGTGCTGGACACTCTATGCCAAACAACTAGCATGACAGGAACACAACCACACCCATTAGCAGAGAGGCTGCCTAAAATCAAAATAAGTCCACAGACACCCCAAAACACACCACCAGACGTGCACCTGCCCATCAGAAAGACAAGACCCAGCCTCATCCACCAGAACACAGGCACTAGTCCCCTCCACCAGGAAACTGACACAACACACTGAACCAACTTTAACCACTGGGGACAGACACCAAAAAAACGGAAACTACAAACTTGCAGCTTGCAAAAAGGAGACCCCAAACACAGTAAGATAAGCAAAATGAGAAGACAGAAAAACACACAGCAGATGAAGGAGCAAGATAAAAACCCACCAGACCTAAAAAATGAAGAAGAAATAGGCAGTCTACCTGAAAAAGAATTCAGAATAATGATAGTAAAGATGATCCAAGATTTTGGAAATAGAATAGACAAAATGCAAGAAACATTTAACAAGGACCTAGAAGAACTAAAGGGGAAGCAAGCAACAATGAACAACACAATAAATGAAATTAAAAATACTCTATATGGGATCAATAGCAGAATAACTGAGGCAGAAGAACGGATAAGTGACCTGGAAGATAAAATAGTGGAAATAACTACTGCAGAGCAGAATAAAGAAAAAAGAATGAAAAGAACTGAAGACAGTCTCAGAGACCTCTGGGACAACATTAAACAAACCGACATTCGAATTATAGGGGTTCCAGAAAAAGAAGAGAAAAAGAAAGGGATTGAGAAAATATTTGAGGAGATTACAGTAGAAAACTTCCCTAAAATGGGAAAGGAAATAGTTAATCAAGTCCAGGAAGCACAGAGAGGCCCATACAGGATAAATCCAAAGAGAAACATGCCAAGACACATATTAATCAAATTGTCAATAATTAAATACAAAGAAAACATATTAAAAGCAGCAAGGGAAAAACAACAAATAACACACAAGGGAATCCCCATAAGGTTAACAGCTGACCTTTCAGTAGACACTCTGCAAGACAGAAGGGACTGGTAGGACATATTTAAAGTGATGAAGGAGAAAAAGCTACAAACAATATTTCTCTACCCATCAAGGATCTCATTCAGATTTGATGGAGAAATTAAAACTTTTACAGACAAGCAAAAGCAGAGAGAGTTCAGCACCACCAAACCAGCTTTACAACAAATGCTAAAGGAACTCCTCTAGGGAAGAAACACAAGAGAAGGAAAAGACCTACAATAACGAACCCAAAACAATTAAGAAAAGGGGAATAGGAACATACATATCGATAATTACCTTAAATGTAAATGGATTAAATGCTCCTACCAAAAGAAACAGATTGGCTGAATGGATACAAAAGCAAAACCCATATGTATGCTGTCTACAAGAGACCCACTTCAGACCTAGAGACACATACAGACTGAAAGTGAGGGAATGGAAAAAGATATTCCATGCAAATGGAATCCAAAAGAAACCTGGAGTAGCAATTCTCATATCAGACAAAATGGACTTTAAAATAAAGACCATTACAAAAGACAAAGAAGAACACTACATAATGATCAAGAGATCGATCCAAGAAGAAGATATAACAATTGTAAATATTTATGCACCCAACATAGGAGCACCACAATACATAAGGCAAATCGTAACACCCATAAAAGGGGAAATCGACAGTAACACATTCCTAGTAGGGGACTTTAACACCCCACTTTCACCAATGGACAGATCATCCAAAATGAAAATAAACAAGGAGACACAAGCTTTAAATGATACATTAAACAAGATGGACTTAATTGATATTTATAGGACATTCCATCCAAAAACAACAGAATACACATTTTTCTCAAGTGCTGATGGAACATTCTCCATGATATATCGTATCTTGGGTCACAAATCAAGTCTTGGTAAATTTAAGAAAATTGAAATTGTATCAAGTATCTTTTCCGACCACAACGCTATGAGAATAGATATCCATTACAGGAAAAGATCTGTAAAAAATACAAACACATGGAGGCTAAACAATACACTACTTAATAATGAAGTTATCACTGAAGAAATCAAAGAGGAAATAAAAAAAATACCTAGAAACAAATGACATTGGAAACACGACGATCCAAATCCTATGGGATGCAGCAAAAGCAGTTCTAAGAGGGAAGTTTATAGCAATACAATCCTACCTTAAGAAACAGGAAACATTTCGAATAAACAACCTAACCTTGCACCTAAAGCAATAAGAGAAAGAAGAACAAAAAAACCTAAGTTAGCAGAAGGAAAGAAACTTAAAGATCAGATCAGAAATAAATGAAAAAGAAATGAAGGAAATTATAGCAAAGATCAATAAAACTAAAAGCTGGTTCTTTGAGAAGATAAACAAAATTGATAAACCAGTAGCCAGACTCATCAAGAAAAAAAGGGAATAGACTCAAATCAATAGAATTAGAAATGAAAAAGGAGAAGTAACGACTGACACTACAGAAATACAACACATCATGAGAGATTGCTACAAGCAACTCTATGCCAATAAAATGGACAACCTGGAAGAAATGGACAGATGCTTAGAAATGCACAACCTGCCAAGACTGAATCAGGAAGAAATAGAAAATATGAACAGACCAATCACAAGCACTGAAATTGAAACTGTGATTAAAAATCTTTGAACAATTAAAAGCCCAGGACCAGGTGGCTTCACAGGCGAATTCTATCAAACATTTAGAGAAGAGCTAACACCTATCCTTCTCAAACTCTTCCAAAATATAGCAGAGGGAGGAACACTCCCAAACTCATTCTACAAGGCCACCATCACCCTGATACCAAAACCAGACAAGGATGTCACAAAGAAAGAAAACTATAGGCCAATATCACTAATGAACATAGATGCAAAAATCCTCAACAAAATACTAGCAAACAGAATCCAACAACACATTAAAAGGATCATACACTATGATCAAGTGGAATTTATTCCAGGAATGCAAGGATTCTTCAATATACACAAATCAATGAATGTGATACACCATATTAACAAATTGAAGGAGAAAAAACATATGGTAATCTCAATAGATGCAGAGAAAGCTTCTGAAAAAATTCAACACCCATTTATGATATAAACCCCGCAGAAAGTAAGCATAGAGAGAACTTTCCTCAACATAATAAAGGCCATATTATGACAAACCCACAGCCAACATCGTCCTCAATGGTGAAAAACTGAAAGCATTTCCACTAAGATCAGGAACAAGACAAGGTTGTCCAATCTCACCACTCTTATTCAACATAGTTTTGGAAGTTTTAGCCACAGCACTCAGAGAAGAAAAGGAAATAAAAGGAATCCAAATCAGAAAAGAAGAAGTGAAGCTGTCACTGTTTGCAGATGACATGATACTATACATAGACAATCCTAAAGATGCTACCAGAAAACTACTAGAGCTAATCAATGAATTTGGTAAAGTAGCAGGATACAAAATTAATGCACAGAAGTCTCTAGCGTTCCTATACACTAATGATGAAAAATATGAAAGTGAAATCAAGAAAACACTCCCATTTACCATTGAAACAAAAAGAATAAAATATCTAGAAATAAACCTACCTAAGGAGACAAAAGACCTGTATGCAGAAAATTATAAGACACTGATGAAAGAAATTAAGGATGAAACAAATACATGAACAGATATACCATGTTCTTAGATTGGAAGAATCTACATTGTGAAAATTACTACACAAAGCAAGCTACAGCTTCAATGAAATCCGTATCAAACTACCACTGACATTTTTCACAGAACTACAACAAAAAATTTCACAATTTGTATGGAAACACAAAAGACCCCGAATAGCCAAAGCAATCTTGAGAACGAAAAACGGAGCAGGAGGAATCAGGCTTCCTGACTTCAGACTATACTACAAAGCTACAGTAATCAAGACAGTATGGTACAGGCACAAAAACAGGATTATAGATCAATGGAACAGGATAAAAAGGCCAGAGATAAACCCACACACATATGGTCACCTTATCTTTGATAAAGGAGTTAGGAATGTACAATGGAGAAAGGACAGCCTCTTCAATAAGTGGTGCTGGGAAAACTGGACAGGTACATGTAAAAGTATGAAAGTAGATCACTCCCTAACACCATAGACAAAAATAAGCTCAAAATGGATTAAAGACCTAAATGTAAGGCCAGAAACTATCAAACTCGTAGAGGAAAACATAGGCAGAACACTCTATGACATAAATCACAGTAAGATCCTTTTTGACCCACCTCCTAGAGAAATGGAAATAAAAATAAACAAATGGGACCTAGTGAAACTGCAAAGCTTTTGCACAGCAAAGGAAACCATAAATAAGACCAAAAGACAACCCGCAGAATGGGAGAAAATATTTGCAAATGAAGCAACTGACAAAGGATTAATCTCCAAAATTTACAACCAGCTCATGCAACTCAATAACAAAAAAACAAACACCCCAATCCAAAAATAGGCAGAAGACCTAAATAGACATTTCTCCAAAGAAGATATACTGATTGCCAACAAACACATGAAAGAATGCTCAACATCATTAATCATTAGAGAAATGCAAATCAAAACTACAATGAGATATCATCTCACACCAGTCAGAATGGCCATCATCAAAAAATCTAGAAACAATAAATGCTGGAGAGGGTGTGGAGAAAAGGGAACACTCTTGCACTGCTGGTGGGAATGTGAATTGGTTCAGCCACTATGGAGAACAGTATGGAGGTTCCTTAAAAAACTACAAATAGAACTACCATATGACCCAGCAATCCCACTACTAGGCATATACCCTGAGGAAACCAGAATTCAGAAAGAGTCATGTACCAAAATGTTCATGCTCTATTTACAATAGCCAGGAGATGGAAGCAACCTAAGTGTCCATTATTGGATGACTGGATAAAGAAGATGTGGCACATATATACAATGGAATATTACTCAGCCATAAAAAGAAACGAAATTGGGCTATTTGTAATGAGATGGATGGACCTAGAGTCTGTCATACAGAGTGAAGTAAGTCAGAATGAGAAAGACAAATACCGTATGCTAACACATATATATGGAATTTAAGGGAAAAAATGTGATGAAGAACCTAGGGGTAAGACAGGAATAAAGACACAGAACTACTAGAGAATGGACTAGACGATATGGGGAGGGGGAAGGGTGAGCTGTGACAAAGCGAGAGAGTGGCATGGACATATATACACTACCAAACGTAAAATAGATAGCTAGTGGGAAGCAGCCGCATAGCACAGGGAGATCAGCTCAGTGCTTTGTGACCACCTAGAGGGGTGGGGTAAGGAAGGTGGGAGGGAGAGAGATGCAAGAGGGAAGAGATATGGGAACATGTGTATATGTATAACGGATTCACTTTGTTATAAAGCAGAAAGTAACACACCATTGTAAAGCAATTATACTCCAATAAATATGTAAAAAGAAAAATACTTTGTGTTATTCATCTATTAACAAATAATTTAATTAAAATAAACTCAACTGACCCTAATAAATCTATGTAGACTAGAAGCATCTTGAGGATAAATCTGTGTCTTATTCACAATTGCCAGTGTTAACAGAAAGAATAATAGCACATTTATTGAGAGCTAACTGAAAATCAGGCCTGTACCAAGCCCTTTCATACACAGTTATTGGTGCATCAGGATAAATCTGTAGGCATTGTCTGCATTTTAAATGCAGGGAAACAGAAATAAAGAGATTAGTTATGACATCCAAAGCCACACAGCCAATGAGTGGTGGTGCCATGATTCAACCTGAGGGAGAATGACTGCAGAGTTTTTGACCACAGGTTGATATTATCTCACAAATTGGATCTGTTAAATTGGGTGAGTAATGAACAAAATAGCCTTGTGCTACTGACGTGGTTTTAATAGACTTTGGGAGGATCAGGGACCAGATGACCCACCTTGACCTGGAGTGAGAGAGGAACAGTCTTCCCATCTGAGGGCTATGGTGCAACAGAGAGGCTGAGCCTCTACAACTGGGCTCAAAGGGCATAAGAACATCACAGCGAAGGGCGCCACCACCAGAGAGAGGCCCAAGAGTAGAAGAGGCTTGCATTTCAGTCCACTGATGTGCCTTTGGGGACTTATCCAGAAGAGTAGGCGGGGTTTGGTAGGGACTGAGTGCCAGCATATGTAGATATGTATGATGATGGTGACAGGAAGCTCAGAGCTGTGAGACTATAGCATTTGTGTTCATGTGGTAGCACTTTTAGTAACAGGCTGAGAAAGCTCGGGAAAATCTTGTTTCACTATTATTCTTTAAGGAATTATGAAAATAGGTCTTCCCTGGTGGCGCATGGGTTGGGAATCCACCTGCCAATTCAGGAGACACGGGTTCGAGTGCTGGTCCAGGAGATCCCACATGCCGTGGAGCAACTAAGCCCGTGTGCCACAAATACTGAGCCTGTGCTCTAGAGCCCGCGAGCCACAACTACTGAAGCCTACGTGCCTAGAGGCAATGTTCTGCAACAAGAGAAGCCACCATATTGAGAAGCCCATGCACTGCCGTGGAGAGCAGCCCCCACTCGTTGCAACTAGAGAAGCCCACACGCAGCAATGGAGACCCATCACAGTAAAAAATAATAATAATTTTAAAAAGAAATTATGGAAGTATTCCACAGTTCTCTTAGAGCATCAATCTTATTTACTCTTATTTTAAATCTTTTGCAAAAAAATAATAAAGTGCTGAATAAAGTTGTCTCTCATTTCCCCTTAGAACGTTTTTGCTGTTAAGTTTCTGAAGTCCTTGCCCTCATACATTGACTCAGCAGTTTGAAATCATATTACAACACCATTGTAAAGCTCCAGCAATGCTTCCATTGTTTTCCAATTCCCACAAATTTAGCCACTAAAACCAGTTTCACTTTGACCGAAATACTTCATCTCCATGGGACACAGTATCCTCATCTACTGTATTCAACATGAACTGTTTTCTACTCTCCTTTCATAATCTCAAAGACAATGACAGGGAGCATGACCCTTTAAATGCTCAAAGTGGGTTACTATAGTATTTTTGCCTTTAAGACATTATCATCTGGCACCTGATGCCCAACTGTACAAATTCTTAAATAAGGAATAGTTTCTGGTAAGTCCTATAAGGCAAAACCATGAAAATATGTATTATTTCATTTGTAGGGAAAGAATAAAAAATTAATTAGAGAAGCCAGAATATAAACCAAGAGAGTACATTAAACTTAGTATGTTAGTCATTCTGATAAGAGCCATGTTTTCCAAAGCTGCTTTAAGCAGTATCACTTGATTTTCATTAAAACTGCAGAATGGACAGTTACTAGGCATGCAAAAGGAAAAGTAAATCTATGTGAATGAATGCACATGTAACTCAAAATGATATAAACAGTTGTACCTACATTTATGTTCTATCTTACATTTCAAGGGCAATAAAGCAGCCATGATTTAAGTAGAATAGTAGAGTAGAGTCAGAAGAACTTGGATTCAAATTAGGAAATAGAGCAAATTTCAGGCATTGTTGAGAACTAATATTCTTCGGGTGGGAGAAAGTAGACTATAAATAGAAGACAGAAAAGGATAAGTGAAAATTCTGTAGTTCTGAATTTAAATGGAAAGTAGCAGTATGAACTATGACATATTTTATATTAAAAACAAACATACATATCTCCCAGCTTTGACCACTGAAAAAGTCTAGAAACAACTGATGCCATATCAAAAGGACTCAGGAGTCACTGAGAAGCTTCAACTGGCCAAAGATAGGGCCTCAGTTAGAATAATAACTGTAACAGAGTCCATGGTGATATGAATAAATAAATTTTTAAAAATTGGTCACCACTGGAGGATATTTGTGAATCAACTCATTATTTTGAAAACTGTTAAATAAGAAGAGAATCATGCCTCTACAACTGGGCAACCAAGTATCTTCTGATAGAAATATACCCAGCTAAGGGCTTCCCTGGTGGCGCAGTGCTTGAGAGTCCGCCTGCCGATGCAGGAGACGCGGGTTCGTGCCCCGTTTCGGGAAGATCCCATGTGCCGCGGAGCGGCTGGGCCCGTGAGCCATGGCCGCTGAGCCTGCGCGTCCGGAGCCTGTGCTCCGCAAATGGGAGAGGCCACAACAGTGAGAGGCCCGCATAACGCAAGGAAAAAAAAAAAAAAAAAAGAAATATACCCAGCTAATAAGTGAAAAAAAAAACAACAGAATTCACCATTTTTTGAAACCTCAACTGAATTAACGGATATAGGTATGAGTCATCAGTGACTGCTAATAACACAGAAAGAGACAATTATATATGTCTCCATGGAAGAAGACATCATCACCTATGAAAGTGTCTTGCCAAAACAAAGCATGCAAGCTTCATTCTGATCACCTACCAATTTACAGGAAATAAAAGGATTGAAGAATATGTTAACAACACATGGAATGTAATCATCAAAATCTAGATGGGACAAACTACCTGGTTTCTTTAAAAATAAAATTCAAGGAGGAAAAAAAAAGTGAGAGAGACATGGAGGGAGAACCTATAGATTAAATAAGACTTCAGAGACCTAACAATCAACGGCAAAGTGTGGACCTTATTTGGATCTAATTCAAAATTCTTAAAAACCATTTTTTATGACATTTAGGAGACAACTGCAAATTTGAGCACTCACTGGGTATTTAATATTAAAAAATCATATTAAGGAATAAAAGTCCTATATTTTAAATATACATACCAAAAATGTATAGGTGTAATTACATGTTGTCTCAGAGCTGCTTCAAGATAATATGGAATAGGGTGAAACAGGTGGGGTATAGATAAAACATGACAGCCATCAGCTGGTAAATATTACAGCTGGATGAGTTCATGGGTATACAAGGAACATTCGCAGTATTTTGTATACTTTTGTATATGTTTAAAATTTGTGATAATTGTTTAAAAACAAGACAACACTGTAGAAAACAGTTTGGCAGTTTCTCAAAGGTTAAACGTAGAGCTACCATATGATCCAACAGCTCTGCTACTACCTACACTGCACATCTAAAAGAACTGAAAGCAGGGATTTGAACAAATATTTGTACACTAATGATCATAGCAGCATGATTCACAACAGCTAAACGGTGGAAATAACCCAAGTGTCAATCAACTGATGAATAACAAAATATGGTATATACACACAGTGGGATTTATTAAGCCAAAAAAGGAATGGCATTTTGTTACATGGATGAACCTTGAAAACACGATATTTAGTGCAATAAGCCAGACACAGAAGGACAAATATTGTAGATTCCACTTACATGAGGAACCTAGAATAGGAAAATTCACAGAGACAGAAAATAGAATAGAGGTTACTAAGGGCTGGTGGGAGGGAAAATGGGGTTGTTACTGTTTGTTGGTTACAGAGTTTTTGTTGAGGATGATGAAAAAGTTTTGGTTATAGACAGTGGTAATGGTTACACAACACTGTGACTGTATTTAATGCCACTGAACTGCATACTTATAAATGGTTAAAATAAATATTATTTATGTATATTTTACCACAATAAAAAAAAAAGACATTACTTACCAGGTTATCACTTACCTGCTCTTAGGTTTTGGTTTGAGTGCAATTTAAACTTTAGCTTTATTTCCATAGAAATGCAACTACCATGACCTGAATTTAGACCAATGGCCAATTGTACCCTGTGTGAAAAGCTAGGGCTTCTTTTAATCCAACTTGAGAAACAGAGAAGATAAACTCAGGAAAATGCAATCTAAATCACCAAAGCAGACAGATGTGCAATACATCAATTAATGAATACACTTCAACCAAATTGATGTGTTGGGAGATAACACATAATAAAATATTGAATGATCAGAGAAATTATCAGGGATTTTATCAATTTTTCAAAGAGTGATATGGTTTCATTGGCACTGCAATATAAGAAATATAACACCCAAAAGATATTGTCTCCCACCTCCCCTGTCCCAAAAATTCTCAGTCATAGAATTTCATAGTAAGTTTTTACAAATAGTATGTGGAGGATAAAATTCTTTGTACAAATGTTTTCATGGGAGTATATTAAAAATATTTCATCACTTAGTGATCTCATAATAGAGATAAAAAATCATTGTGATATTTGGTGTCATTGTATAATGGAAATAAAGTTATCATGCAGACTATATATAGTCCCATTTAATTACCAAATATGAGCAACCTATTAATTCAGTGTCTGCCTTTCTTATAGAAATTGTCAGGTATATTAAACAGCATCTCATAATATCAGTGTACAGGGAGAGAAAGTGATGCAAAACCCATCTCCTACCTCAGGCTCTAATTAGGTGACCAACTGGCCTGGTTTGCCTAGGATTGAAGGTTTCCCAAGACATAGGACACTCAGTGTTAAAACCAGGGCAGGCCTGGGCATACTGAATTTGTTGGACTTTTATACAATTCTAAGTTCTTTTAAAATGTATGGAAGATTTGTACATTTGTATCCTGGGACTTTCCTGCTTGCTTAAAAGGCTCTCCCAGGCAGTCACAGGGCTACAAGGTGAAGAGTCATGCCTCTGGGACATCCTACTCTTGCACTGGATTTGTCTTGAGCTATAACCCCAGGTGACCTTGCTTCATGAGGACTGGAGGAGGCTGAAGCTGGGCAGCTAGGGCAGGGATTTCCTGGATGACATTTGTCTTCAGTACTCTTTCCCTTCCCTGTTGACAACCCTCACCTCCTATCCCTGCACCCTCACCTGTATTCCCTGTAACTCATGCCCATGGACAATCCATACAGGGATTTGCTTGCTCTCAGCCCAATGTTAACTGGTTAACAACAATGCCAAGTATTGAAGTTCTAGGTATGACCTCTTCGAGGGGTGTTGAGATTTATATCTGATCACCCTGACCTGCCTTCAGTAGAAATCTTGTTAGGTTGGTTTAGACAGAATCCCCTCTTACTGAAGTTTCCTCTAAGTAATTTTCGATACACTGAGCTGCTTTGTGGCTATAAATTCCCACTTTTCCTTGTTGTATACTGAGTTGAGCCCTGTCTCTCTCCCCTACTATAAAACCTCATTGTAGACGAGGGGAAGATGGCAGAAGATTAAGACGTGGAGGTCACCTTCCTCCCCACAGATACACCAGAAAAACATCTACATATGGAACAACTCCTACAGAACACCTACTGAACGCTGGCAGAAGACCTCAGATCTCCCAGAAGGCAAGAAACTCCCCACGTACCTGGCTAGGGCAAAAGAAAAAAGAATAAACAGAGACAAAAGGATAGGGATGGGACCTGCACCAGTGGGAGGGAGCTGTGAAGGAGGAAAGGTTTCCACACACTAGGAAGCCCCTTTGCGAGTGGTGGAGGGGGAAAGCTTCAGAGCCACGGAGGAGAGCACAGCAACAGGGGTGCGGAGGGCAAAGTGGAGAGATTCCCGCACAGAGGATCAGTACTGACTGGCACTCGCAAGTCCGAGAGGCTTGTCTGCTCACCCGCCAGGGTGGGCACGGCTGGGAGCTGAGGCTCGGACTTTGGTCGGATCGCAGGGAGAGGACTGGTGTTGACGGCGTGAACACAGCCTGCAGGGGATTAGTGCACCACGGCTAGCCAGGAGGGAGTCCGGGAAAAAATCTGGACCTGCCGAAGAGGCAACAGACTTTTTCTTTCCTCTTTGTTTCCTGGTGCGCAAGGAGAGGGTATTAAGAGCGCTGCTTAAAGGAGCTCCAGAGACGGGTGCGAGCTGCGGCTAAAAGCGCGGACCCCAGAGATGGCCATGAGACGCTAAGGCTGTTGCTGCTGCCACCAAGAAGCCTGTGTGCGAGCACAGGTCACTATCCACACCCTGCTTCCGGTGAGCCTGTGCAGCCCGCCACTGCCAGGGTCCCGGGATCCAGGGACAACTTCCCCGGGAGAACACATGGCATGCCTCACGCTGGTGCAACGTCACGCCGGCCTCTGCCGCTGCAGGCTCGCCCCGCACTCCATGTCCCACCCTCCCCCCGGGTTAGTGAGCCAGAGTCCCCAAAGCACCTGCTCCTTTAACCCCGTCCTGTCTGAGCTAAAAACAAATGCCCTCAGGCGACCTACACGCAGAGGTGGAGCCAGATCCAAAGCTGGGCACAGGGAGCTGTGAGAACAAAGAAGAGAAAGGGAAGTCTCTCCCAGCAGCCACAGAAGCAGCGGATTAAAGCTCCACAATCAACTTGATGTACCCTGCATCTGTGGAACACATGAATAGACAACAAATCATCCCAAATTGAGGAGGTGGACTTTGAGAGCAAGATATATGATTTTTTCCCCTTTTCCTCTTGTTGTGAGTTTCTATATGTGTGCTTCTGTGTGAGATTTTGTCTGTATAGCTTTGCTTCCACCATTTGTCCTAGGGTTCTATTGGTCTGTTTTTGTTTTTTTTAATTTTATTCTTAATAATTATTTTTTATTTTAATAACCTTATATTATTTTACTTAATCTTTTTTCTTTCTTTCCTTCCTTCCCTCTTTTAGAGAACGATTCATCCCAAATTGAGGAGGTGGACTTTGAGAGCAAGATTTATGATTTTTTCCCCTTTTCTTCTTGCTGTGAGTGTGTATGTGGGTGCTTCTGTGTGAGAGTTTGTCTGTATAGCCTTGCTTCCACCATTAGTTCTAGAGTTATACCCGTCCATTTTTCTGTTTGTTTGTTTGCTTTTGGAAAAAAAATTTTTTCTTAATAATTATTTTTCATTATAAAAACTTTATTATATTTTATCTTACTTTTTTATTTTACTTTATCTTCTTTCTTTTTTTCCTTCCTTCCCTCCCTCTTTCCTTCCTCCCTCCCTCCCTGCCTCCAACCTTTTTTCCTTCCTTCCTTCCTTCCTTCTTTCTTTCTACTTCTACGAATTTTTTCTCTCTACTTTTTCTCTCTTTTATTCTGAGCCTTGTGGATGAAAGCCTCTTGGTGCTACAGCAAGGATTCAGTGCTATGCCTCTCAAATAGGAGAGCCAACTTCAGGACACTGGTCCACAAGAGACCTCACAGCTCCACGTAATATCAAATGGAGAAAAACTCCCAGAGATCTCCATATCAACACCAGCACCCAGCTTCACTCAACGACCAGCAAACTACAGTGCTGAACATCCTATGCCAAACAACTAGCAAGACAGGAACACAACCCCATCCATTAGCAGAGAGGCTGTCTAAAATCATAAGTCCACAGACACCCCAAAACACACCATCAGACGTGGACATGCCCACCAGAAAGACAAGATCCAGCCTCATCCACCAGAACACAGGCATAGTCCCCTCCACCAGGAAGCCTACACAACCTACTGAACCAACCTTAGCCAATGGGGACAGACACCAAAAACAATGAGAACTACGAACTTGCAGCCTGCAAAAAGTAGACCCCAAACACACTAAGATAAGCAAAATGAGAAGACAGAAAAACACACAGCAGATGAAGGAGCAAGATAAAAACCCACCAGACCTAAAAAATGAAAAGGAAATAGGCAGTCTACCTGAAAAAGAATTCAGAATAATGATGGTAAAGATGATCCAAAATCTTGGAAATAGAATAGACAAAATGCAAGAAACACTTAACAAGGGCCTAGAAGAACAAAAGAGGAAATAATGATGAACAACACAATAAATAAAATTAAAAATACACTAGATAGGATCAATAGCAGAATAACTGAGACAGAAGAGTAGATAAGTGACCTGGAAGATAAAATAGTGGAAATAACTACTGCAGAGCAGAATAAAGAAAAAAGAATGAAAAGAACTGAGGACAGTCTCAGAGACTTCTGGGACAACATTAAATGCACCAACATTCAAATTATAAGGGTCCCAGAAGAAGAAGAGAAAAACAAAGAGACTGGGAAAATATTTGAAGAGATTATAGTTGAAAACTTCCTTAATATGAGAAAGGAAATTTTTAATCAAGTCCAGGAAGCACACAGAGTCCCATACAGGATAAATCCAAGAAGAAATACGCCAAGACACATATTAATCAAACTCAAAAATTAAATACAAAGAAAACATATTAAAAAGCAGCAAGGGAAAAACAACAAATAGCACACAAGGGACTCCCCATAAGATTAACAGCTGATCTTTCAGCACAAACTCTGCAAGCCAGAAGGGACTGGCAGGACATATTTAAAGTGATGAAGGAGAAAAATCTACAACCAAGATTACTCAACCCAGCAAGGATCTCATTCTGATTTGATGGAGAAATTATAACATTTACAGACAAGCCAAAGCTGAGAGTTCAGCACCACCAAACCAGCTTTACAACAAATGCTAAAGGAACTTCTTTAGGCAAGAAACACAAGAGAAGGAAAAGACCAACAATAACGAACCGGAAACAATTAAGAAAAGGGGAATAGGAACAAACATATCGATAATTACCTTAAAAGTAAATGGACTAAATGCTCCCACCAAAAGACACAGATTGGCTGAATGGATACAAAAACAAGACCCATATATATGCTGTCTACAAGAGACCCACTTCAGACCTAGAAACACATACAGACTGAAAGTAAGGGGATGGAAAAAGATATTTCATGCAAATGGAAATGAAAAGAAAGCTGGAGTAGCAATTCTCATATCAGACAAAATAGACTTTAAAATAAAGACTATTAGAAGAGACAAAGAAGGTCACTACATAATGATCAAGGGATCGAACCAAGAAGATATAACAATTGTAAATATCTATGCACCCAACATAGGAGCACCTCAATACATAAGGCAAATACTAACAGCCATAAAAGGGGAAATCGACAGTAACACATTCATAGCAGGGGACTTTAACACCCCACTTTCACCAATGGACAGATCATCCAAGATGAAAATAAACAAGGAAACACAAGCTTTAAGTGATACATTAAACAAGATGGACTTAATTGATATTTATAGGACATTCCATCCAAAAACAACAAAATACACATTTTTCTTAAGTGCTCATGGAACATTCTCCAGGATATATCATATCTTGGGTCACAAATCAAGCCTTGGTAAATTTAAGAAAATTGAAACTGTATCAAGTATCTTTTCTGACCACAGCGCAATGAGACTAGATATCAATTTCAGGAAAAGATCTGTAAAAACTACAAACACATGGAGGCTAAACAATACACTACTTCATAACGAAGTGACCGCTGAAGAAATCAAAGAGGAAATAAAAAAATACCTAGAAACAAATGACAGTGGAGATACGATGACCCAAAACCTATGGGATGCAGCAAAAGCAGTTCTAAGAGGGAAGTTTATAGCAATACAAGGCAACCTTAAGAAACAGGAAACATCTCAAATAAACAACCTAACCTTGCACCTAAAGCAATTAGAGAAAGAAGAACAAAAAACCCCAAAGTTAGCAGAAGGAAAGAAATCATAAAAATCAGATCAGAAATTAAAGAAAAAGAAATGAAGGAAACAATAGCAAAGATCAATAAAACTAAAAGCTGGTTCTCTGAGAAGATAAACAAAATAGGTAAACCATTAGCCAGACTCATCAAGAAAAAAAGGGAGAAAACTCAAATCAACAGAATTAGAAATGAAAAAGGAGAAGTAACAACTGACACTGCAGAAATACAAAACATCATGAGGGATTACTTCAAGCAACTCTATGCCAATACAATGGACAACCTGGAAGAAATGGACAAATTCTGAGAAATGCACAACCTGCCAAGACTGAATCAGGAAGAAATAGAAAATATGAACAGACCAATCACAAGCACTGAAATTGAAACTGTGATTAAAAATCTTCCAACAAACAAAAGCCCAGGACCAGATGGCTTCACAGGTGAATTCTATCAGACAGTTAGAGAAGAGCTAACACCTTTCCTTCTCAAACTCTTCCAAAATATAGCAGAGCGAGGAACACTCTCAAATTCATTCTACGAGGCCACCATCACCCTGATACAAAAACCGGACAAGGACGTCATAAAGAAAGAAAACTACAGGCCAATATCACTGTTGAATATAGATGCAAAAATACTCCACCAAATACTAGCAAACAGAATCCAACAGCCCATTAAAAGGATCATAAACCATGATCAAGTGGGGTTTATTCCAGGAATGAAAAGATTCTCCAATATACACAAATCAATCAATGTGATAAACCATATTAATAAATTGAAGGAGAAAACACATAACGATCATCTCAGTAGATGCAGAGAAAGCTTTTGACAAAATTCAACACCCATTTATGATAAAAACCCTGCAGAAAGTAAGCATAGAGAGAAGTTTCCTCAACATAATAAAGGCCATATATGACCAACCCACAGCCAACATCATCCTCAATGGTGAAAAACTGAAAGCATTTCCACTAAGATCAGGAACAAGACAAGGTTGCCCACTCTCACCACTCTTATTTAATATAGTTTTGGAAGTTTTAGCCACAGCAATCAGAGAAGAAAAGGAAAAAAAAGGAATCTAAATCAGAAAAGAAGTAAAGCTGTCACTGCTTGCAGATGACATGATACTATACATAGACGATCCTAAAGATGCTACCAGAAAACTACTAGAGCTAATCAATGAATATGGTAAAGTTGCAGGATACAAAATTAGTGCACAGAAATCTCTTGCATTCCTATACACTAATGATGAAAAATCTGAAAGTGAAATGAAGAAAACACTCCCATTTACCATTGCAAAAAAAAGAATAAAATATCTAGGAATAAACCTACCTAACAACACAAAAGACCTGTGTGCAGAAAATTATGACATTGATGAAAGAAATTAAAGATGATACAAATAGATGGAGAGATATACCATGTTCTTGGATTGGAAGAATCAACATTGTGAAAATGACTGTACTACCCAAAGCAATCTACAGATTCAGTGGAATCTCTATCAAACTACCACTGGCATTTTTCACAGAACTACAACAAAAAATTTCTCAATTTGTATGGAAACACAAAAGACCCCGAATAGCCAAAGCAATCTTGAGAACGAAAAACAGAGCTGGAGGAATCAGGCTCCCTGACTTCAGACTATACTACAAAGCTACAGTAATCAGGACAGTATGGTATTGGCACAAAAACAGAAAGATAGATCAATGGAACAGGATAGAAAGCCCAGAGATAAACCTACACACATATGGTCACCTTATCTTTGATAAAGGAGGCAGGAATGTACAGTGGAGAAAGGACAGCCTCTTTAATAAGTGGTGCTGGGAAAACTGGACAGCTACATGTAAAAGTATGAGAGTAGATCACTCCCTAACACCATAGACAAAAATAAGCTCAAAATGGATTAAAGACCTAAATGTAAGGCCAGAAACTATCAAACTCTTAGAGGAAAACATAGGCAGAACACTCTATGACACAAATCACAGCAAGATCCTTTTTGACCCACCTCCTAGAGAAATGGAAATAAAAAGAAAAATAACCAAATGGGACCTAATGAAACTTCAAAGCTTTTGCACAGCAAAGGAAATCATAAATAAGACCACAAGACAACCCTCAGAATGGGAGAAAATATTTGCAAATGAGGCAACTGACAAAGGATTAATCTGCAAAATTTACAACCAGCTCATGCAGCTCAATAAGAAAAAAACAAACAACCCAATCCAAAAATGGGGCAGAAGACCTAAATAGGCATTTTTCCAAAGAAGATATACAGACTGCGAACAAACACATGAAAGAATGCTCAACATCATTAATCATTAGAGAAATGCAAATCAAAACTACAATGAGATATCATCTCACACCAGTCAGAATGGCCATCATCACAAAATCTAGAAACAATAAATGCTGGAGAGGGTGTGGAGAAAAGGGAACACTCTTCCACTGCTGGTGGGAATGTGAATTGGTAGAGCCACTATGGAGAACAGTATGGAGGTTCCTTAAAAAACTACAAATAGAACTACCATATGACCCAGCAATCCCACTACTGGGCATATTCCCTGAGAAAACCATAATTCAGAGTCATGTACCAAAATCTTCACTGCAGCTCTATTTACAACAGCCAGGAGATGGAAGCAACCTAAGTGTCCATCATTGGATGAATGGATAAAGAAGATGTGGCACATATATACAATGGAATATTACTCAGCCATATAAAGAACGAAATTGAGCTATTTGTAATAAGGTGGATAGACCTAGAGTCTGTCATACAGAGTGAAGTAAGTCAGAAAGAGAAAGACAAATATCGTATGCTAACACATATATATGGAATTTAAGAAAAAAATGTCATGAAGAACCTAGGGGTAAGACAGGAATAAAGACACAGACCTACTGGAGAACGGACTTGAGGTTATGGGGAGGGAGAAGGGTGAGCTGTGACAAAGTGAGAGAGAGGCATGGACATATATACACTACCAAAAGTAAGGTAGATAGCTAGTGAGAAGCAGCCTCATAGCACAGGGAGATCAGCTCGGTGCTTTGTGACTGCCTGGAGGGGTAGTATAGGGAGGGTGGGAGGGAGGGAGATGCAAGAGAGAAGAGATATGGGAACATATGTATATGTATAACTGATTCACGTTGTTATAAAGCAGAAACTAACACACCATTGTAAAGCAATTATACCCCAATAAAGATGTTAAAAATAAAAAAATAAACAAATGAGAACTAATGAAACTTCATAGCTCTTGCACAGCAAAGGAAACCATAAACAAGACCGAAAGACAACCCTCAGAATGGGAGAAAATATTTGCAAATGAAGCAACTGACAAAGGATTAATCTGCAAAATTTACAACCAGCTCATGCAGCTCAATAACAAAAAAACAAACAACCCAATCGAAAAATGGGCAGAAGACCTAAATAGACATTTTTCCAAAGAAGATATACAGATTGTGAACAAACACATGAAAGAATGCTCAACATCATTAATCATTAGAGAAATGCAAATCAAAACTACAATGAGATATCATCTCACACCAGTCAGAATGGCCATCATCACAAAATCTAGAAACAATAAATGCTGGAGAGGGTGTGGAGAAAAGGGTACACTCTTGCACTGCTGGTGGGAATGTGAATTGGTACAGCCACTATGGAGAACAGTATGGAGGTTCCTTAAAAAACTACAAATAGAACTACCATATGACCCAGCAATCCCACTACTGAGCATATACCCTGAGAAAACCATAATTCAAAAAGAGTCAGGTACCAAAATGTTCATTGCAGGTTTATTTACAATAGCCTGGAGATGGAAACAACCTAGGTGTCCATTATTGGATGAATGGATAAAGAAGATGTGGCACATATATACAATGGAATATTACTCAGCCATATAAAGAAAAGAAATTGAGCTATTTGTAATCAGATGAATGGACCTAGAGTCTGTCATACAGAGTGAAGTAAGTCAGAAAGAGAAAGACAAATACTGTATGCTAACACATATATATGGAAGATAAGAAAAAAATGTCTTGAAGATCCAAGGGATAAGAGAAGAATAAAGACACAGACCACTAGAGAATGGACTTGAGGATATAGGGAGGAGGAAGGGTAAGCTGTGACAAAGCAAGAGAGAGGCATGGGCATATATACACTACCAAAAGTAAGGTAGAGAGCTAGTGGGAATCAGCCTCATAGCACAGGGAGATCAGCTCGGTGCTTTGTGACTGCCTGGAGGTGTGGGATAGGGAGGTTGGGAGGGAGGGAGATGCAAGAGGGAAGAGATATGGGAACATATGTATATGTATAACTGATTCACGTTGTTATAAAGCAGAAGCTAACACACAATTGTAAAGCAATTATACTCCAATAAAGATGTAAAGAAAAAAACCTCATTGTATTAGCCCCCTTGAATTAAGTCTTCCTTACTATCTTTAACAAGTGTCATAAATATTTTTTCTTTAATAACACACACACACACACACACACACACACACACACACACAGACGCAAACTGACACATGCTCAGTTTTATGCATGTGAAAAACATTTTTCACTATGTGTGAATTCTTATAATGGACATTTTCTTTTTATTTTACAGTCCTTTTCCCCCCTTATCTCTCCTGCCCACTCTGTGCTCAGGGAGACCAATTTGATCTCTTTGGTGTGGTATCTTTTTTTCTTCCTCCGTGTATTGATTCCCTATTGTGAGCTAGGCATTGTTCTAATCATGAGCCAGAGTCCTGCTTATATTGTGCCAAAAAGATAGGGAATAAACATTTAAACAAACAAATAAGATCATTAAGGATATTGATAATTACCATGGAAAAGATAAAGTAGAGAATTTATGAGCATGGTTTGAGGTATCCTCTCTGAAAAGCAGACATTTTAGTTAAGATCTGAATGACGATGAGGAAGCAGCAATGGGGAGATCTGAGAGGCAAGCAGTCAGAACAGGAGAAACAGCCTGTGTAAAAGGCGCAGAAAGGAAATGAGTTTATGGTGGTTGAGAGACAAAGGCCAGTGTGACTGGAGCATCATAACTAAGAGCAATAGAGAGAAAGATGAAACCAAGAGGTGTAGCCTCCATGAGGCAATGTCAATGTCCAAATGTGCTGGAGGCCATCAAAGGTTTCAAGAGCGACACAATGATTTTTGTTTTGCAATGATTTCTCCAATTCTAGTAGAGTGTAGGGGCCAGAGTGGACACACTGAGACCACTTAGGAGGCTGTTGCCAGAGTCCAGATGAGAAGTGGTAATGGGGATTGTGAGTGGCTGAATTCTAAAGTGTTGTGGAAGAAAAGTTTGATGGATGGGATATGAGGCTGAGACAGAACAAAGCAGAGTACATGAACAGAGCATGTGGATGTGCGTTGTATGAGGATACTGGGATCCTGTGATGTGACAAAGGTGAGCAGGACATGAGGGACAATCTGGAGGTCAGAGCAGGATGGTCTCAGCAAGGAAGCAAGCACCAAGTCATCTGAAAGCCTGGTGAAGTCATTACACTTTCAACAGCAAGCCTTGGGCAGCCAACATGGCCCCAACCCATTCTTGGGAGCCTCCACATATCTCACACTCTGCATAGATCATGACTGACTCATCTTTCTCCTGTGGGTAGGCATTAACTTATTTTCAATTTGTTTTTCATTTTTTATTTTTGGGGTTTTTTTGTGGAGGGGGAAGTACATAATCAGTTAGGCTGCACATACATTTTTAGAGTGCCTGAAATGGATGGCTGAGTATGAGGTTATGTTATCAGTTATAGTTAAGTAAGTGTCAAGTTACCTTCCAAAAATGTAGTCATGGAAATCTTATGGACTTACCAATATTCTATGTACAATGTTTAATAATAAAAATGTAGATATTTTGGCTGAGAAGGGAGCAGAGGATGTTTTGGAGCAGAATATGACACAGAATCCCATATCTTTGGATGCTAGAAGCTGACACACCACACTCCCTGGTGCATGAGTTTCACCTTTGACATCAAAGAGGACTTAGCTCCTTCATACTATTTAAAGGAATTTCTCAACCTCCTTGAAGGTCCCCTTCATGTGAAAATTAGGGCTAATCCTATGGGGTTGTACTAAGCTCATAGCACTTGGTACCTACTGAGAACATTCTGTCACACTTTTGCCTTCATGGTGTGTGGCCAGTCAATCACACAGTTGGAATTTATCCACCATTTAAAGTAAACTGTTTTTGCACCTTGTGGAGTATACTAGAAACTGCTAGAAGGGGACACACAAAGTAAAACTCCTTAAGCCATATTTTTCTGATTCCTATATTTTTTGTGAGGGGAATTTTTATGGACTTAAATGACAAACTGAATCTGAATTTTGAGAGATTTCTATCTTAAAACAGAGGTATTACATACAAAGCAATCCAAAACAACTTAAGTGAAGGAACTGCAGTGATGATCCCCATTTTGGGTTGAGATGGAGTTGGGTTCTTTCTGACTTAGGAGCTTTCTTTTTAGTGTTTCTACACAGGAGGCTTTTTTTTTTTTATGAGGTCTTTTAGTTTCTAGCTGGGATCACTTCCTTTTCCCTACCTCTCACTCATTCAGATACATACAATTATTTTTTTCAGCTACTATGTGCCAGATAGTGTTCTCAGTCTTTTAGTCTAGCTGGGATCACTTCCTTTTCCCTACCTCTCACTCATTCAGATACATACAATTATTTTTTTCAGCTACTATGTGCCAGATAGTGTTCTCAGCACTAGGAACACTGCCATGAACAAAGCCAATGACCTATCCACATGGGGTCTGCATTTCATGTGCCTTCCCAACTGTGCTTTGGAGTCATCATCAGAAGTCCTGGGCATGTTGTCAAACCCAAGATTGTGTGCCCCACATGGAGTGATACCAAACTGAAACATCAGCGTTTGGAGCAGAAAAAGTTTTATTTCAAGGGCCAAGCAAAGAGAACAGGCAGCTCATGCTCAAAAAGCCCAAACTTCCCTAATTGGCAACTGTTTGAATCTGCCCTTTGGAACTCAGGGAAGGTCTAGGAGGCTGACAGACCTTTTGCTACAAACAAGAAATGGGGGAAGCATAAAGGCTTTTGTATCCATGAGGGACCCACAGGGTCCTGCTTGGTTTCAGGCACTGGAGAGTTTCATGTGCCTGGTGCTGGGACAAGCTGTCATCCCATACTTGCCTCCAACCAGAACAAATGACAGTTTATACCAAGCCCCAACCTTCCCAGGAAACTCCTGTTGTGACACTTTTTGTACCATTTTCCCTGCAACTTTTAGGATTTCACTCTGTACCCACAAGTACCATCAATAGACAAGGATGGTTAAGGCAGATTTGGAGAAGTTGGTCTGACCTTTATGTGAATTCCCTTCCCTGGGTGTTATAAGAGAGTCCTTGCCTAGATAGAGAATTGACACTCTTTCAGGATTGGCAGGTGCTATGCCTGGGAGCATGCATTGTTTTGGGCCATGATCTTTTCCAGAATTCCACTTCACAGGAAAACTTCTGTATTGTGGGAAACGGTCAGCCTTGAGAACAAGCTGCAGACATGCCAGGCATGCCGCCGCTGATCGAAAGGACTGTGCCTACTTTTTCCCCTCCTTGTTTCATTCCATGGGAGATAAATTACCAGGGCCCAGAGATCAGAAAGAATGTAAAATGAGACAAGCAAAGCTGTCTCCCCCCTGCATGTGCAGGTTATGTTGAATGATTCTGGGTTTATGGGTTTTCTCCCAGGGAAGTTAACCTTGAGCCGAGACAGTCTGTAGATAATGTAAACCACCATCTGGCAACCTTCCTTTTTCTAGTCTATATAATCTGCAACTGTAGCATAATAAAATTTGCCTTGCAACCATCAGTTGTCTTGGTCCTCCTGACCCCATTCGTCGGTGTTATTTCAGTTCCTTACCCCTTCCCTTCTGACCCTGGGCGGTGAAATCCTCTTTCTCTGGCTGGTCCGCGGCACTGTATATGTGTTTTTCATTATAAACCGGATTACCTCAGCTTCTCTAGTCTTTAATTTCTATATAAGAAGAGTCTAGCCCCCTTGAGTGAATGCTGGAAGTCTAGCCCTTTATCAGGCCTCTGAAATTGTGCTTGTCTCACAGGTCTTTCCTGAAGGTTGCCTAAGCTCTCTTTTGCTCTGCATTCTTGCTCTCAATTCTTGCTCCATTTGCTGCATATCACTTCTTGCTCCCTATTCTCCAGTCTGATGCTGTTTGCAACACACAGTTCCTTGCTGTGGTTTTCTAAGGATTTTGGTTCTGAAGGTAATATATTGGTTGCAGTATTTAAGAAAACATTAGTAGAGGCTTGCAGATAACACCGGTACTTATGACAAGAAAATAACAAAATAAAACCAGGGTTTCAGATAAGGATGACATGGTCAATAACTGTGCTATTAAGGGAGGCTGGCCGGTCAAGCTTCTAGCCTGTACACCTGCATCACTAGCATTGCATTGAAAGTCTCTTTTTTTCCCTCTTTTTCATGATCTGCACACTGGTCTACAGGCCTTTGCTAACCCTGAAGGTGCCTCACCTGCATTTAAAAAAAATTGAGGTGAAATTCATGTAACATAAATTAACCATTTTAAAGCATACAGTTCAGTGGCATTTAGAACATTCACAAGGTTGTGCAACCATCATCTCTATTTCAGAAACATTTTTTATCACACCAAAGGAGACCCCCATATCCATCAAGCAGTCACTCCCCAGTCCCTCCTCCCCAGCTTCTGGCAATCACAAATCTGCTTTCTGTTTCTGTGGATATACCTACTAGATATTGCATATAAATGGAATTATGCAACATATGACCTTTTATGATTGACTTCTTTCACTTGTCATAACATTTTCGAGGTTCATCAACATTGTAGTATGTAGCATACTTCGTTTCTTTTTTTAAAATTGTGATAAAATATACACGAAATAAAATTTTATCATTTTAACTATGTTTACAGTTCTGCACCATTAAGTATTTTAGCATTTCTGTACAACCATCACCACCATCCATCTCCAGAACTTTTTCATCTTCCTGATGAAAGATGAAACTGAAACTCTGAATCCACTAAACAATAACTCCTTACTTCTCCCTCACCCCAGTCCCTGACAACCACCATTCTACTTTCTGTCTCTATCAATTTGACTACTCTAGGAACCTCATGTAAGTGGAATCATACAGTATTTTTTGTGTGTGACTGGTTTATTTCACTTAGCTTAATATCCTCAAGATTCATCTGTGCTGTAGCATATTGCAGAATTTTCTTCTTTTTCTAACTGAATAATATTGTATGTATACCCTACATTTATTTATCTGTTCTTCATTTGATGGGCATTTGGGTTGTTTTTACCTTTTGATTGTTATAAATAATGCTGCTATGAATATTTGTGTACAAATTGTTGGAACACTTTTCAATTCTTTTGACTTTATACCTAGGAGTTCAATTGCTGCATCATAACTCTATGTGTAACTCTTTGAGAAACTCTCAAACTGTTTTCCCCAGTGGTGAGACCATTTTTACATTTCCACCAGCAATGTAGGAGGATTTCAATTTCTCCACATCCTTGCCAACACTTATTTTCTATTTTTGCTTTGTTTTGTCATAGTTATCATCTTGGGTGTGAGATGGTACCTCATTGTGGTTTTGACTTGAGTTTCCTTAACAACTAATGATGTTGAGCATCTTTTAGTGTTTATTGGCTGTAATCTTCTTTGGAGAAATATCTATCCAAGTCCTTGGCCCATATTTTGATTAAGTTGCTTGTCTTTTTGTTGTTGAGTTGTAAAAGTTTTCTTCTTTTAATTCTTAAAAAATGATTTTTCCAGAATTGACATATATATTGTGTAAATTTAAGGTGACGATTTGATGCCTGTATATACTGCAAAATAATTGCCATTTTGCTGGATTAGTTAACATCTCCATCACCTCACATAATTACCTTTTTTTGGTGAGAGCATTTAAAATTTACTCTATTAGCAACTTCATGTATATAAAGTGGTATTATTAACTGTATCATCATGCTTTATATTACATCCCCAGAATTTACTCACCTTATAAATGGAAGTTTATGCATTTTGACAAACTCTCCCCATTTCCCACACCCCTTGACCCTGGCAGCCACTGTTCTATCCTGTAAGAGTTCTTTATATATTCTGCATACTAGACCCAGGATCTCCCTTTAAAGGAGATCTTCGACCGCATGTTCCTCCTCAGGAGTCCAGACTTTCCAAGTGTCTCCACAAGGCCTGATAAAAGGAGAAAAATTTTCCTTTCATTCATAAAATCTTAAGACAAGACAGAGTCTTAGTAGAGTCCCCCTCCTTTTCCACAGAAGTCTTGGTTGCTCTGACTTCTTCTGAGAGTGCTAGGAAATACAGTCTAACCATCCACAAATGTTAGCTAGATGGTAAGCCCACAATTCTGGATAATGAGCCTGATTACTAGGGAAACAAAGCCAGTTCCAAATATATTTTAGACTGTATCAAATTGTCCTCTGTTACAGCCTTTGTTACCTTAGATACTGGTGAAGCTCACAGAACTGGGACCCAGAGAAACCTGCTGAGTTTGAGGCCCAAGACACTAGCCTCTCCACACCCTTTGCATTGCCTAACTCTGCAGAGGCAGGGAAACTTCTTCCTGTTGCTGCAATCAATCCTGGTCACAATTTCATATGCAGATCACTAAATGTCATTCTTAGATAAGCTGCTTATTGATTCTGTGAAGTTTCTGAGGAAGTAAAACAGTCTGAGTTACAAACTGTAAGTGGCTTCTAAGCAGAACTGTTCTTCCCATGTAGCACTGCAGTTATGACCAGAAATGGGGTATGGAAACATCTTTTCAACAAAAGTGGGTCACTTGTTACAAGGAATTCTATTATGCAGTGAAAAAAAGAAATGACAATGCTGAAGTTTTGACAGGAAATCATTAATATTCTTAATCTCATCTAATAAAAATGATAAATGAAATATTGCCTGCCATACCAGTAAACAAAGGATGTTGCAGCAATTGCAACCACCCAAAACAGTGGGCTCTGAGGGAGTTCAAGATGGCAAAAAGGGGGCTTCTCTGGTGGCGCAGTGGTTGAGAGTCCGCCTGCCGATGCAGGGGACACGGGTTCTTGCCCCGGTGCGGGAGGATCCCACATGCCGCGGAGCGGCTGGGCCCGTGAGCCATGGCCGCTGAGCCTGCGCGTCCGGAGCCTGTGCTCCACTACGGGAGAGGCCACAGCAGTGAGAGGCCCGCGTACTGCAAA